>NC_063047.1:16989411-17096911 GCF_018812025.1 Megalobrama amblycephala | reverse complement strand
TTAAAGCAACACTTACTGTATGTTCAGTTTTTACTTTTTGGCTGTATTAAGTAATTTAAACTGCTGCATTTTGATCAACATACATATTTTTTATTTCTTTATTTATTTTTAATGTTTGAATTTTTTCTGCTCACCAAGGCTGCATTTGTTTAATCAAAACAGTAATACTGTGAAATATTTTTACAATTTAAAATAGCTTGTTTTCTATGTGAATATACTGTAAAATGTAATTTATTCCTGTGATCAAAGCAGAATTTTCAGCATCATTACTCCAGTCTTCAGTGTCACATGATCCTTCAGAAATCATTCTGATATGATTTAATGCTCAAGAAACATATATGAATATTTTTATATATATATATATATAAAATATTCATATATGTTTCTTATTCATATATATATATATATATATATATATATATATATATATATATATATATATATATATATATATATATATATTAGCCCTTTTTCTTGTTTTTATATTTCTCTTGTCTTCAGTATTTGCTCAACTCAAAGCTAATTACACACAAATTGAATACCAAAGTAAAATGTTTATTTATCATTATAAAAACTGTGCAAATGTTTACAGTTAGATCAGAATTGTGAATTCATGCTTTAATGCAATTTTCATAGACTCATATGCAAGGTTTAAAACAAGGCAAACATTCAGGTAAGGCTCAAATGATGACAGACAGACTAAATGTGCATATAAAGATAAGAAAGAGCTGTCATTCAAAACCAGCACTGTAAACATGTCACACACCACAACAAAAAGACTAGTGATTTCAAATACTCATAATTAGATAATAGTACACTAAAATCCAGTGTTTCCCTTAAATTCCCTTTATGTCCCTTCATCCAGTTTTGACAGTAGTCTGTCAATACTTTAAATTGCAACATAAAAATGATTTTAAAAATGTTTTTATCCCATTGCAACATAATCAGTAAAATAAACATGAATTAGGTAGCACTTTTTTACAGTCCTGTTCCCCATGCACATACCATGTACTTATTATAGTAATTACAATAACTGGGTAATAACTAGGTACTAATCCTGAACCTACACCTAAACCAAACCTTAACCCATGTAGTTACCTTATATTACCCAGTGCTTTCTTAGTTAAGTTCACTGTAAGTACACGTATGTTTACATACTGTAAAATAAAGTGCATCAATGAATTATTTATGGAAATAGAGTTCTTTGGTCAGCATAGATACAATACATGGTATCTGTTTCATGCCACCAAACCCTGGCAGATTGGAGGAGGATTCGAAATCCAGCGCCACCTTGTGGTTGGTACGTGTCATGATCTGCATGATCTCCAGTTGCTTGCCGTATTTTAACAGCATCTCACAGAGCGAAGTGATGAACCAGGAACCATGAGCGACGTTCCTCCAGGAGTAATATCCTGAGGACAGACAGAAAACTAACTGGTTAGGGCAAATGCATTTGGTTCTGTTAGTAAATTCCATTGAGGAAGACATTAGATACCTGGCGCAGTGGAGTACGCATACAGGAAATCTGCCTCCACAGGAATCCTCGTTGTTTCTCCATCTCCCACACCATCTGCCTCAATGCCAGAGTCCAGATCTGAGCCTCGGCAAGCCTGGAGACACACACACACACACACAGGTTAACACAAACGTGAAAGAGCAACTGAAGCTACACTCTTAAAGAGCACTTATTATGCCCCATTAAAAAGTCTTGATGTTGTTTTTGAGCTCTACTAGAACAGGTTTTCATGCTTGAATGTTGATTATTTTCCTCATATTCTCTATTTCCTCATTTTTCTCATTTTCCTCTATGAAGCCCCTCCTTCTGAAAAGCACAATGTGCTCTGATTGGTCGGCTGGATCAGTGTGTTGTGATTGGTCATTCGGGAAATGTCCCGCCCCTTACCATAACCACCAGTTTCAACACACTACTAACTAACTCAACCAGGCCCCGCCCCTTTATTCTGCATATGCCTTGGGTGGGAATTATTTAAATGTCCCAAAAAAATACATTTTCATTACTTGAAACAAAATAAAATATGTAAAATTGTAAATACATATCCTTCTTTTTTTATATAAGTTTTCATGGCATCTGTCTGTATATAGTTCACTTTGATATATTTGTTCCTGGTATGGGAAATTAAATTTAAATAAAATTTTGATTTAAAAATAAAAAACAATAGAGAAAAACTATAGAGACATATTTTTTAAAAAATATAATAAAAATGACAAAAACAACAAAATTACTAACACTTTAATGAAATTTAAAGAGTTAGTTCATCCAAAAATGAAAATTTTGTCATTTATTACTTACCCTCATGTCGTTCCACACCCGTAAGACCTTCATTCATCTTCAGAACACAAATTAAGATATTTTTGTTGAAATCCGATGACATTTCCTCTCTCAAGATCCATTAATGTATTAAAAACATATTTAAATCAGTTCATGTGAGTACAGTGGTTCAATATTAATATTATAAAGAGACGAGAATATTTTTGGTGCGCCAAAAAAACAAAATAACGACTTATATAGTGATGGCTGATTTCAAAACACTGCTTCAGGAAGCTTCGGAGCGTTATGAATCAGCGTGTCGAATCATGATTCGGATCGCGTGTCAAACTGCTGAAATCACGTGACTTTGGCGCTCCGAACTGCTGATTCGATACGCTGATTCATAACGCTCCGAAGCTTCCTGAAGCAGTGTTTTGAAATCAGCCATCACTATATAAGTCGTTATTTATTTATTTCTTTTTGGCGCACCAAAAATATTCTCGTTGCTTTATAATATTAATATTGAACCACTGTACTCACATGAACTGATTTAAATATGTTTTTAGTACATTCATGGAAATGTCATTGCTGGCTAGGCAGGCCTCACTGAGCCATCGGATTTCAACAAAAATATCTTAATTTGTGTTCTGAAGATTAACAAAGGTCTTACGGGTGTGGAACGACATGAGGATGAGGAATAAATGACAGAAGTTTTATTTTTGGGTGAACCAACCATTTAAAGTGAAAAAAGAAAGTATAAAAATAAAGTCTCATTCAAAATATTAACAAAAACTAAAATAGTATATCAACTAGAAAGTAATGTTCATTGGGACAAACTTTTATGTTGACTTGACAAAGCCGTATGAAAGTTTGAAAGTTTTATAAGCTTTAAATTTAGTGAAGTTGAAAGAAAGAAAGAAAGAAAGAAAGAAAGAAAGAAAGAAAGACATTGTTAACATTAACATGTGTTAGCACATTGCTAACATGAATTAGCAAGTTTTAACACACTGTTAACATAAATTGGTATGTTTTGCTAACATGAATTAACATGTTGCTAGCATGTTTTAACATATCGCTAGCATGAATTAGCATTTTTAACATGTTTCTAACAAGAACTAGCATCCTGCTAACATGTTTTACCATGTTGATAGCATGATTTATTAATTTGCTATCATGAAATTAACATGTTTAAACCATTGCTAACATGAATTGGCATTTGTAAAGACATTGTTAACATGAATTAACATTGCTAGTATGAATTAGCATGTTTTAACATGTTGCAAGCATGAATTAGCATTTTGTTAACATGATTTAAGATATGTTAACAAATTTTAACATGTTGCTAACATAAATTAACCTTTTTGCTAACATGATTTATCATGTTTTTTTGTTTTTCTATGATTTAACATTATGATAGAATGAATTGTTTTAAACATGTTTATAGCATTATTTACCATTTTGCTACCATGAATTAACATGATAGCAACCATTGCTAACAAGAATTAGCATTTTTGAACACACTGCTAACACGAATTAACATTGCTAGTATGAATTACCATGTTTTAGCATGTTGTTAGCATGAATTAGCATGTTGCTAATATGAATTAACATGTTGCTAATATGTTTTAGCATTTTGCTAACATGAATTACCATGTTGCTAACATGATTTAACATTTGTTAGCATTTTTCACATGTTGCTAACATAAATTAGCATGTTTGCTAACATGATTTAGCATGTTTCTTGTTTTTTTCTATGATTTACCATGTTGCTAGCATGATTTAGCATTTGTTAGCATAATTTCGCACATTGCTAGTATGTCCTAAGCTAGTTGCTAGGCATTGTTAGTGATAGATGGCTAAATGGATGAAGCTTTTGACCCCCTCAATGAAAGTGTTTGGAACTTTTCGCAATTTTGATGCATCTTAATGCATGTTATCTATTATGTGACGCTCACCTGAATGAAGAAAAGCTTGGGTTTTCCCACCAGTGAAGTGCAGTGATCTCCTCTGAAGAGCGCGAACAGTCTCTTCAGCTCTATACAGTCATCTGTGCCATAAATTAATCCATCGTCTCCATGACTCAACAACACGCACACAAACATGGCCGACTGACTGTGATCCTCCTGAGACACTGAAGACGGAAGATTTGAGTTTATGACGGACCCATTCAATTACTGTAATCAGTAAATGCTGCAAAACGTACCTTTCGTCAACAAATCCTTCATCTGTGAGACCGTTTGATCATTGTTAATCTTGACTCTGAAGCCCAGCTTTGAGAAGGTCTCCATCACATTCTTTACATCCTGGTCTGTCCCGTTACGAACTCCCATTCCTATTCAAAAGAGATTAATGTGAGCACAAACGCCTGAACTAAACCGTTGAACCGGTCTGGGTTAATTACCTGTTTTTCTGTGGAAATTCTTGTTGTTGATGACGACACACTGTCCCATACTGCTGTAGTTCATGTTGTACTGAAACACATCTGAACGTGGTTTGGCATCTACTTGATCAACTCCGGCATCTACTTGAACGACTCCTTCATCAGTCCTGCGAGAACAAAGACTTTTATTATTCATTGGGGAAATTATTGACAGTCGTTTCAGGAAGTGGTCATTTAGAAACTGGTTAGTTAGAGGAAACTTTCATCAACTTCACAATGCTAAGTTAAAAGTTGTCATGAAAAGGAAGTTGCATTTGTCTATACTTCCCTATTGTGTCATATATCAGAGTGAAACGGCTTCACAAACAAGAACAAATGTAGGGCGGGGCTTGATTTTGTCTGTGGGGAATTGATTGGATGGTTGTGGTTTGCTATTGGTGGATCTCATGTGAGTTACAGGTTGCCCCGCCCTCATCATCAGAGAAGAGAATAGAAGAAGATATTCTGATTTAAGATTACGAGGAACGTGAAATTAAAACAATGATATGCACAGATAATTAATTTGTAATAAGAGTTTACTGGCGCGAGGGCGGGGCAACCTGTCACTCACATGAGATCCACCAATAGCAAACCACAACCATCTAATCAATTCCCCACAGACAAAATCAAGCCCCGCCCTACATTTGTTCTTTATCGTGAAGCCGTTTCCCATGGATATACGACACAATAGGGAAAAAAGATGATTGCAACTTCCGTTTCATGCCAACTTTAACTTAAACAGAATTCATAGTTTTCACGTGATGTCGCACACTTATAGTAACGCCCACCTGGAGGACAAAACAAGGCTTTCCTTCATTGGCCGCCAGGTTTGTAAGTACTAATGTAGCAAGACAGTGACATTAAAAGACCAAATTTAATATACACCTTATTGATAATGGATACTATAAACATGCATGCAGATGAACTCAGAATATAAAAGCAGCACATCGTTTCTCATTAAGCGTTTTTCAACAGAAAACCAAGTACACCATGGGTTCAAATGTACTAGAAGTGGTATCTAAATAAATTTTTTAAATACAGAGACAGCATATTAAAAGCTTTGATGGAATTTTTTAATTAATCAAAACTAATATTTCTTTTTCTTTGCGGGAATAACATTTATATGCTTTTGAAACCTAAATGTCCCCAAAACTTGGACCAAAGTCAGTGTGTGTCTGAATCATGTCCAAATATAAGAAAAGTGGAAATGAAACTTAGGGACAGCTAGATAACCATCTAAATATAACAGCCCCATGATATTGAGTAACCAATTAACTAATAAACACATGATTTGGTCAGATCTTGCTTTACTTAGTAACAGAAGGGTTTGACATGAAGAACCAATCACATTGCAGAATGCTTCGCCATGCTCCTATCCTATATAAACTGCTGCTGGGATTCTCTGTGATTGATACGAGGTGATTAACCTTATCATGATTAAAGCATATTCTAAGGCACAGAGTCTGGAGTCTGTCTGGTTATTGCTGCGCAGCAAGTTAGAGAACACTCAACCGACGTCGATTAGGAGATGCACTAGAGTATTAATTATTTAAGCATCGATTAGGAGACGACCCAGGTAAACTTAAGTCAGGTGCATAGGAGAAAATGTACCACAAAGCACATTTAAGTTCATATTTCATGGTGTCTCAAAATAGCACAGTTGAGTTCACTTAGATGTTCTTAAGAAGACTTTTTAGTATATTAAGTACAAAATTAGTGCACAAAATAGAGCACTTTAAGTACATTATAGAAATGTACTTTTTTTCACCTGGGTGTGAGTGAAAACTATGAATAGCATATGTGTGTGTGTTTTCTTTGAGTCATTTTTTCCACATTTTTTCATTTAAAGGTGCAATATGTAAGATTTTCTGTCCGCTAGAGGCCTATTCAAAACAAAGGCGTAGATTGATGATGCCAAGTTTGAGCGAGGAATCTTGGGACATGTGGTCTCCATCTCAATGGACGGTGCAAAAGAATAGGGATTGGAGTCGGGAAGAAATCATGTTCATGGATGTGATTATTAACGTTACTGTAGTATGAAGCAGAGCAGGAGCGAGTGTTGTGGAGTTGAACGAGGAGCTGGAGCGATTGATCAACACACGCCTCACGAGCAGCGGGACTTTTATTATGACGCAGTTGCCGGCGCCGCTGCCGCTTTTCCGGTCATGAGTATGAGGTAACGCAGCTCTGTTTATCATATTAGATACATTTGAGAGTGTTGAAAATGATGTTATAACGTTACTCTGTGCGTTCGCTCGGCGGCTGCTGTGAGACACTGTTACACACTGCAGTAAGATAGATCGATTTTACAATATCATATTAAATGATGGATGGCTTGTGTTGATAAATGGCATGCAATTAATTTTAAAATGTGTTGTATGATGGAGAAAATTCTGTATTACTGTTACTAAAAATAAAGCTGCATCTGATTATGCTATGTTAGCTACTTCACAAAATAGTGTTTTTCTCCGAGGCATGGTAAAGCATGGTACTCGCAAAAAATCAAGAAAACTACATTTAAACAATAAGACTAAATGTGTTGAGCTATAATTAGTTTTCTGTCTATAAATATATCAAAACAGTTGTTCCCTTGTCTATTAAAACATGTAAATATTGAAGCGTCTTTGGTGTTTCCATGGTTTCTACAAAATAAAACTGGAAACCGAGGGTAACGCGGGTATGACGCCATTGACAGGCGACTCCTCACACGTCCCGGAGCCTTGATTAAAATTGCAATTTTCTCACGATTTACAAATAGTTGCAAACATTTGGGATATTGTAAGTACTCAAGTGAACAAAATATATAACACTGACCTAGTGGTTTTTGGATATTTTACTGCAAAAATATTACATATTGCATCTTTTATATATATTAATTTTGTTCCTTTTGCTGACCTTTTGTGCTATTCAAATGATTAATCGTAATATTAACATTTTGGATGATTTTGTCAGTGATTCCTTAATCAATAATAGTTTGTTCTAATCTATCATATGACAGTTTCTTGTAATTATATGTTTGTAATGAATCAACTTCCATCAAAATCTCACATACTTTTGTGCATTCACTTGTCTGGCGTCCACAGTATCTTCACCTACAGGTTTTCTGTCCGACATGGTCACTGAAGGAACACAAAAGAAACAGAAAATAATGCTTTACATTTCCAGCAATCTTTATAAACGTTATAGAGGTATTATTTATTAAGCATTCTGTATGTCACATTGACACATTCTCCTGCAAAGAAATACATGGCGTAATGTTTATTTATGGGTAAGTTACTATAAGTGTTTCTTTGTAAATGTTGTGTCATAGTAATTCACATCCTGCTTTATTTCCCTTTTCTCTGATTTTGTCATATTAAAACCACAAGCACATTTATTTCCCCACTGTATGGAGTCTCATAATGATGATTTTTACATCTAACTGCTGATGTTACTATGACTATTCATAAAAATGTTTTAAATTGTGTCAAAAACAACTGGTTTCAAAGACACTTCATAAAAAACTCTTCCTTTATCAACAACAGGTTTGGCAAGTTCCCTTAAAATGCCAAAGCTTCTCTCTAGATTTAGATAAATGTGAAACCATATGATCACAAATATCTGGATTTACAGACATTTCACAGCTTGATAACAGGCTGGGTGAGTCACAGTGAGATTATTGCAAGAAAATTGCAATAACTCAGAAAGTAGGTCAGTCAGTTTCTCTTTATTGCTCTTGACAGCTCATTATGAAAGATGTTTAATGTTGTTCTTCTACTTATAAATTATAAGTTTTAGTCTTTTTTACTGCCTCAGCCACCTGAAAATAAAGTTACTAACCAGAATTTCCAAAAAAACCTTTACTGATTCTCTTTAGTCACATTCGTGTTATCTAAATCCTTCTGTCATGAAAAACACTCCAAAACTTTCCAAAGCTTTTTTTAAAAGTACTTTTCGGTCTGATCAGTAAAAAAGCAAAGGTAAAGACGCCCTTAAGATGATCAGTAATGGGAATGAAGTAAAGAACTTACAGGTGAGTTGTCAGATGTACTTTCCTTCTGAAAGAGAAAATGAAATATAGGTAGTTTTATAACGAGGTTGTTGTTTTAACTAGTCATGGTTTAAACCAAAAGCAGAGAAGAGGCGCGGTTTCCAATCCTACTACGACAAAGTTTTATGTCGTTAATATTAATCAGGTATTGTTTTTAAAAAAAATCCTTCCAATAATGGAAGCCTACTCATAAATATTCAATAAATTCCTTATACGTTGCGTTTTATGAATATATGCACCAGTTCCGTGAGAGTGTCGCTCCACCCACATGCCATCATCAACAACAGCTGAAATTTTACGCATGCGCAGTAACATTACACATTAGGATGAATACCACATTTTCATAAAAACATTAAATATTTTTTTTAGTGTATGTATTTATACAATAGTGGCCAAAAGTCATGTCCTGCCTAGGAAAGTTGACATATTCGGCCTTTATTAAAATATAATTAAAATGTGACTGAAGATACTGTAGTTTTTAGAGCTGGTGATTTTATTTGTGATAATAACACAATTAAACAAGCCATTAAACATGTTCCCTCCATTCCCTTTATTTACTATTTGGATATTTTGCCCACTTTATATTGTATTGTATATTGTATATTGGAGAGAGAGAGTGTGTGTGTGTGTGTGTGTGTGTGTGTGTGTGTGTGTGTGTGTAATATATACATACAGTACAGTCCAAAAGTTTGGAACCACTAAGATTTTTAATGTTTTTAAAAGAAGTTTCGTCTGCTCACCAAGGCTACATTTATTTAATTAAAAATACAGTAAAAAACAGTAATATTGTGAAATATTATTACAATTTAAAATAACTGTTTTCTATTTGAATATATTTCACAAAGTAATTTATTCCTGTGATCAAAGCTGAATTTTCAGCATCATTACTCCAGTCTTCAGTGTCACATGATCCTTCAGAAATCATTCTAATATGCTGATTTGCTGCTCAAGAAACATTTAATGTGTACAATTGTACAAAATATTTGTGTACAATATTTTTTTTCAGGATTATTTGATGAATAGAAAGTTCAAAAGAACAGTGTTTATCTAAAATCTAATCTTTTGTAACATTATAAATGTCTTTACTGCCACTTTTGATTGATTTAATGCATCCTTGCTGAATAAAAGTATTCATTTCTTTAATTTCTTTTCAAAAAAATAAAAATAAAAATTCTTACTGACCCCAAACTTTTGAACGGTAGTGTATAATGCTACAGAAGCTTTGTATTTCAGATAAATGCTGTTCTTTTGAACTTTCTATTCATCAAGGAATCCTGAAAAAAAAAGTACACAACTGTTTTCAACATTGAAAATAATCATAAATGTTTCTTGAGCATCAAATCATCATATTAGAATGATTTCTGAAGGATCATGTGACACTGAAGACTGGAGTAACGATGCTGAAAATTCAGCTTTGCATCACAGGAATAAATTACTTTGTCAAATATATTTAAATAGTACACAGTTATTTTAAATTGTAATAATATTTCACAATATTACTGTTTTTTTACTGTATTTTTAATTAAATAAATGTAGCCTTGGTGAGCAGACGAAACTTCTTTTAAAAACATTAAAAATCTTAGTGGTTCCAAACTTTTGAACTGTACTGTATATATGTATACACGGATCAGGCATTATGACACTGACAGGTGAAGTGAATAACACCGATCATCTCTTCATCACGGCACCTGTTAGTGGGTGGATATATTAGGCAGCAAGTGAACATTTTGTCCTCAAAGTTGATGTGTTAGAAGCAGGAAAAATGGGCAAGCGTAAGGATTTGAGCGAGTTTGACAAGGGCCAAATTGTGATGGCTAGACGACTGGATCAGAGCATCTCCAAAATTGCAGCTCTTGTGGGGTGTTCCCGGTCTGCAGTGGTCAGTATCTATCAAAAGTGCTCCAAGGAAGGAACAGTGGTGAACCGGAGACAGGGTCATGGGCGGCCGAGACTCAATGAAGGTTGGACCGTTTGGTCCGATCCAACAGACGAGCTCCTGTAGCTCAAACTGCTCCAGAAGTTAATGCTGGTTCTGATAGAAAGGTGTCAGAATACACAGAGCATCAGTTTGTTGCGTATGGAGCTGCAGACCAGTCAGGGTGACCATGCTGACCCCTGTCCACCGCCGAAAGAGACAACAGTGGGCATGTGAGCATCAGAACTGGACCATGGCGCAATGGAAGAAGGTGGCCTGGTCTGATGAATCACGTGGATGGCCGGGTGCGTGTGCATCACTTACCTGAGGAACACATGACACCAGGATGCACTATGGGAAGAAGGCAAGCCGGCGGAGGCAGTGCAACGTTCTGCTGGGAAACCTTGGGTCCTGCCCTCCATGTGGATGTTACTTGACACGTACCAGCTACCTAAGCATTGTTGCAGACCATGTACAGCCTTTCATAGAAACGGTATTCTCTGGTGGCTGTGGCCTCTTTCAGCAGGATAATGCTCCTGACACAAAGCAGAAATGGTTTGAGGAGCACAACAATGAGTTTGAGGTGTTGACTTGGCCTCCAAATTCCCCAGATCTCAATCCAATGGAGCATCTGTGGGATGTGCTGAACAAGTCCGATCCATGGAGGCTCCACCTCACAACTTACAGGACTTAAAGGATCTGCTGCTAACATCTTGGTGTCAGATACCACAGCTCACCTTCAGGGGTCTAGATTAGTCCATGCCTCGACGGGTCAGGGCTGTTTTGTCAGCAAAAGGGCGACCAACACAATATAAGGAAGGTGCTCAAAATGTTACGCCTCTCCCTCTCTAACACCGCATCATATAATGGGCAAACAACAAAGTAAACTTATCAGTGACTCTATGATTAATGGAGATAATGATTAATCACTATGAACAGCTTACTGTCGGGACTGTTTGCTAAAGGAAAACCTCTGACACAGAAACGTGCAAAGTCATTATTAGAATGGAAAAAAGGAGATGAAGAGCTTCATTTCAAACTAATCTAAACTTAAACACATTTACACATGCATAACCTGCTGATCGAGGTCACTGATAAGAAATTATACATATCAAACACTTTAAAGGATATAAATAAAGGTAGCTGTCACATATGATGATACAGTTTTGCATTCCAACAGCACTAATGAAACAAAGAGTAAACTTAATTACATTACAGACAAACATATATAAAGTTGTAATCTTTAACGGTATCCAGTCCAGCAAGTTATGCGAGATACGAACTGGAGGAAAGGTGAGTGACTTTGCAACTTCATTGTTTTGTAAGGGGCTTGAGTAAACGATGTTTATCATCCGGATGTCATTATATAACGCCCACTTTCCAGACTTTTCAGCAGTTTAAAACGGGTGTGACTTGAAATCTGCACGGTTCTTTCAGCTTCTGTGTCTGCTTGAGGCGAACACTTCTGACTGCAAAAATGCTTTTCTTTCTCTTTATTGTGGTTTTGTTGGTTGCATATTTTATTGCTCATAGGATTTTTGTTCAGAGGAAGACCTTCACCGGCACTGCCAAACTACATGGGAAAACAGTCATTGTAACGGGTAGGTATGCAAGATTTCTCCGAGGTTGTTTTCAAAGCTCAACTTCCTAGATGTTTATCCCTTAGATGATTTTAAAATAGACACCAGCTGTGGAGTTTTCAAATTCTGTGTGCCGACCATCAGGTAATACCTGCATGTGTTGTGTGTGTCTGACAGGCGGCAACACTGGCATTGGGAAGGCGACTGCGGCGGCGATGGCCATGAGAGGAGCCCGAGTGATTCTGGCCTGCCGAAGCAAACAGAGAGGAGAAGAAGCAGCGCGAGAACTCAGGATGGTGAGTGTGATGAACACCGGGGCTAGTTGTCACAGGGAGTATCTCTAGGCTGCGTTCCACTCCAGTTTTAGACACGCACTCGCGAACTTCCCTACACACTTCCCCTCGAGGGAATCCCTGCCTCCATTTTGAAGTGCGTTCCACTTCGTGAAGTGGACGAGGGAAGTTTACATGACTTCGGTAAAGTTGGTTTTATATTCGCACATTCGGCCATCCGTATTCAATAGCCTTGTTAATCACACTACATTGGACATTCACATGTAAATATGCCATTAAAACAATACTTGCCTGTTTTGATCGACTGTGAAAAATGTTGTAAGCTGACAATCGTTGGTTGTCAATATCATGTCGCTGCTTAAAATTCGCAAACATTAATTTATTGCACATTTATTGGAAGGTCTGAATTTATCAGAAGTCCGAATGTGCGAATATAAAACCAACTTTACCCAAGTGTTTACATGGACAGACCCTCGCTCCCTCGATTTTAACCGAGGTAGTGAGTCTACTTCATGTACACTTCAGGCAGCTCCATAACCCACAATGCAACACGATTATGACGTCACCGCATATCGCGTTTAATTTACCCTACCACAAACAATTCTATGATATATTAATTATTTTTTTAAACATTTAAAACACGCATATATACACAAGGGCGAAGATTTGGTTTCAACATTGGGGGGGGGTTGAGCGTTGGTATGCTGCCTGTTATTTTTTTTTTTATAAAAAAAAAAAATCTGTTTTATGTGTAGCGTTATTGGATAATTTATTTCTTCTCTATCTATCTATCTATCTATCTATCTATCTATCTATCTATCTATCATAACTTTGTGGAATTTATCTATAACCATTCATCAAATTCTAACATAACGGAGTAATTCTAAAAACAAAGAAATTATGTTAAATATTGAAACTGCCAGTAGGATGCAGCGATTCGACGTTTTAATGAGTGAGCTACTTAAATCGTTCATTCAAGCCAATTCCTTCAAAAGTCAGATTAATTAAGGAAGAAAACAAACACCATTGTGAATACTTTTGTCATTGATCAGACAATATTGAAAAATGAAGTACGGCTGTTTTGGTAACTGGTTACAGTTACACTGATAGTTATGGCTAAATTGCAATGGATTAGCTAGCTAAAATATATGTGGAGTGTACTTAGCTATTACAATGTTTTCATACCTCCTTCTCAGTACATGCTTTATTCTTTTTAACATCCCTCTTTGAACAGAAGTTTAATATATTTGGCTGGGCAACGGTTCTCTTCATTTTTTGGTGCTACCCGTGCTCTCCATTCAAACATTAGAGCTCCACTCGCGTTGTTTTGGTGAAAGTGCGACGCTCATTGGTTGGGCGTTACCAATCGGTTCAATGGAAAGGGGGTACTTTTTTGACTAATTTATTATGACAAACTCATATTCGATTAGAAACAAAATTATTGTTACAAAATAAATGAATTATACATATGTTAGTATAGATCTACTGTGATTTTCATGTTGAAATATTGGGGGGGTTGTAACTAGGGTTGCCACCCGTCCCGTGAAATACGGTTCTCTCCTGAGGCAGATAGTGTAATGTTTTATTTTTTTTATTACCTCAAGTTTTTGATTGATAACGTTACATTTCATATGCTGCCTATTAAGAAATAATGTTAATAATGTACATTAATCATGTTATGGTAGGATTTGTTTATTAAGGTTAAGTTGTACAGTCAGACACATAAGTATTACTTTAATAAGAGATAAGAGATATATATTTAATACATATTTAATCAAAATATAGTACCTATGTGAATAAAATAAACAACTATTTGTTATGCTTAACCAATTTAAATAATTGCATCATTCAATACTATAGAATTAACAATAGACAATATAAAAATGGAATAAATAAATACATAAATATATTTACTTACTAATAATAAAAATGTTGTTAAGTGTTTTACTTAAATAAGAAATGTTTGTAGATATATCATTTCCAGTTATTTAGGTGTGGTTTCACTGTTTGGATGGCGTTACTGCATATTTTAGCCAAAATCTTTGTTCACAACAAATGACAATTTACAATTTGTTTAATTTATAATTACTAAGTTATGGATCTGTTAATTTAATAAGTTAATAAAATATGGTTCAAGTTCCTCCAAAAGCTTATTTTTTGTGGTCTCAGTCACACTTTGTTGGCCTATGTTTATTATTGTCATAGCTGTGTATTCAATATGACCACTTAAGTTGTGATAGTGAGAGACTGAGTGCATCTGTTCACACTGATTTCAACAGCAGATATATTATTATAATGTCCATTGGTATCAATCTTAATATTTTTATGAAAATATGTTTTAAGTTATGATATACCACCACTGGCACGCCATCGGGACTGTGGTCATCGTGGCCCCGAGGGGTGTGGCCCCCACTGCGGCTGGCGTCCCTTATTTTTCTGTATTGAAGGTGGCAACCCTAGTTGTAACTGATGGATTTGAATATTGGGGGGGTTACCTTGAACTCAGCGCTATATGTCAGCGCGCTGCCCACAAGGCTATCAGGCCTGACCTGAGTATCCTTAAAAAGATAGTGTTGACACAAAAATGAAAATCACTTACTCACCCTCAATTTTTTCCAAACCTGTATGAGTTGCGTTCTTCTGTTGATTAAAAAAAAAAAAAAAAAAATGGACAAATATGGAAAAAAAAAATTTGTCTTAGTAAATGATTTAACATTATAATATTTTCCTTATAGGAAACTGGAAATGAGAGTGTGATCTTCATGCAACTGGACCTCGCAAGTCAGAAAAACATCCGCTCTTTTGCTGAGAACTTCCTGAAGGCCGAGTCCAGACTGGACCTGCTCATCAATAACGCAGGTATATCTGGCCACAAAATGTCTAGAAAAAACAAACGTGATCAAGTCTTAAACCTAAGCATAAAACTTTGACATATGCACAAAGCTCTTCAAAAAATTTAAAAAGTATGAAAAAGTTTAAATGTACTGTATTTCAATACTATTTTTATTTTATTATAAAATATTTTTACTCTAAAATTGCTATAAAATCAAAGCCATATGTCAAACCAAGTTGTGTTCCAAAATTGAAGTTCTCATGAGATTTTGTTTAGGCGTTGTACCAAAAATGATGCATTCTCCTGTAACAAATTAATACATTTCTGTCTAAATATCACTTCTATCACAAAACAGACACCAAATATGGCAGCTTGAGATTCAGACTTTTCCAACAATGTGTTTTGTTAAGATTAGAAAAGTTTTGACTATAAAGTAGTTAAAATAAATTTTGCAATATGAAACATGACAACGCCCACTAGGGGGAGGAACCCAATGAAAAGAATAAAAAGGCACAAAAAGGCAATAAATAAAAAAGCACCAATCGTTCTGCTAGCAGGATGGTGACAGTTTAATGCTAAATTTTTAATAAAGGTTACTGTCTATTTTGATTGGGTTAATGCATCCTTTTCATTAATTGTCTTTTCAACATTGATGATAATCAAAATTATTTCTTGAGCATCAAATCATCATATCAGAATGATTTCTGAAGGATCATGTGACACTGAAGACTGGAGTAATGATGCTGAAAATTCAGCTTTGATCACAGGAATAAATTACAGTTTACTATATATTCACATAGAAAACAGTTATTTTATATTGTAAAAATATTTCACAATTTTTTGCAGAACAGTTTTTTTTTATTCCAAACTTTGGACCACTGACATCATGAATAATACCTGTTTTTGTGTCTGTGTTGTCCAGCATTGGCCACTCCAGGACGCACTGAAGATGGCCTCGGGATGATCCTCGGTGTCAATCATATCGGTCCATTCCTGCTGACCAATCTTCTGCTGGAGCGTCTCAAGGAGTGTGCGCCAAGCAGGGTGATCAACGTGTCGTCTTGTGGTCATGATCTGGGCACTATTGATTTCGAGTGCATCAACACACACAAGAGGCTTGCTCTGGGATCGTCTGACGGAGATTTATTCAGGGCCTACACCCACAGCAAGCTCTGTAATGTGCTTTTCACACATGAACTGGCCAAAAGACTGGAGGGAACCAAAGTCACATGCTACAGCCTTCATCCAGGTTAGTGATCAATAAGAAAGTACTCACATATTGCACAATCTGTCAACACTTTTGAATAACTCTCATTCATTTACTAACAAACATTATACAATGGCAAGACAAAAACATTGTTCTTCAAATCCACGCAATGGTCGATTTTCAGATATTTGGCTTTTAACAATGTGTTGTTTCAGACTAGTGGAAAGAAATCTTTTTTTCTCTATAAGCGTCTGTACATATATGTATTATAATACATATCTTTAAAGTATGTGAGTTTTTTCTCCACTTCAGCAGCACTGACATGCACCAAATTTTACAGTTTTATTCCCATCTATATTCTGAAGGTTTTTACAGAAGGGTTTGTTAATATATCTTTTGTCTGATTTTTATATTCATTCCTAAAAACATGGTGAAATGTTGTTTTTTTCTGGCTGTTGACAGTTTTTTTTGATTCATGGAGAGACAAAAAGAAAAATCCAAAATTCCCTCTATAAAAACCTTTTACTCTAATATGTCAACAAAATCAAACTGTTCAATTGTTATCAATTTTTAAGATTTCTGCTCTGTAAATGTGTGCAAATTGTGCCTATTTAACTGCATATTTAAATATTTCAGAAAACTTAATACAAAAACTTTTTGCAGTTATTAATGTAATCAATTAACTGGGGAAGTATGGTGATATCTAGTAGTTACATTTTTTTTTTTGCACTCTTAAAAATAAAGTTCCAAAAACTTTTTTTTTTTTTTCCCCCAAGCAATGTCATAGAAGTACAGAAGAGGATTAGGGCCAAGCAATAATAAAAAAATAAAACCATCTCGAGATTAAAGTTGTTAAATTTCGAGAAAAAAGTCAAAATAAAATGCTGAGAATAAACTTGTTAAATTACGAGAAAAAACTCGTTAAATTAAGAAAAAAGTCGAGATAAAATGTTGAGAATAAACTCGTTAAATTACGAGAAAAATACTCGTTAAATTTCGAGAAAAAAGTCGAGATAAAATGTTGAGAATAAAGTCGTTAAATTACGAGAAAAAAGTCGAGATAAAATGTTGAGAATAAAGTCATTAAATTACGAGAAAAAAGTCGTTAAATTACGAGAAAAAAGTCGAGATAAAATGTTGAGAATAAAGTCATTAAATTACGAGAAAAAAGTCGTTAAATTACGAGAAAAAAGTCGAGATAAAATGTTGAGAATAAAGTCATTAAATTACAAGAAAAAAAGTCATTAAATTACGAGAACAAATTCGTTAAATTATGAGAAAAATGTCGTTAAATTACTTTATTCTCAACATTTTATCTCGACTTTTTTCTCGAAATTTAACAACATTTTTCTCATAATTTAACGAATTTGTTCTCGTAATTTAACGAATTTATTCTCAACATTTTATAGAATTTTTTCTCGAAATTTAACGAGTTTTTTTCTCGTAATTTAACGAGTTTATTCTCAACATTTTATCTCGACTTTTTTCTCGAGTTTTTTTCTCGAAATGTAACAACTTTAATCTCGAGATGGTTTTATTTTTTTATTGCTTGGCCCTAATCCTCTTCCGTATAGAAGAACCATGATTGGTTTCTCGAACATTTCAGTGAACAGTTCTTTAAAAAAACTATATTATAAGATCTAAGATTTTTTTTTTTTTTCTAAAGTGAAGAACACTTTAACATTCTAAAGAACCTTTTTCCACAATAAAGAAGCTTTTGTGCAACAGAAAAATTCCATGGATGTTAAAGTTTATTTATGGAATCATCAATCCCATTTTTTTTTATTTTTAAGAGTGTATTCACCTTGGATGTCTTGCCTTAAAAGATCAGTACCCATTTCCCTTCTTCTAACGGTTTGTTTTTCATGTTTGATCTGGTTCAGGGTCAGTAAGGTCAGAGCTCGGCCGTGACATCAACGAATGGCACACACGTATTTTCAAAGCCTTCATCAGCAAGATCTGGGCGACAGACCCGGTGTCCGGCGCTCAGACGACGCTGTACTGCGCCCTGCAGGAGGACATCGAGCACCTGAGCGGACGATACTTTTCTGACTCTCAGCTGGTGCAAGTAAAGCCTGAGGCCAGAGATGATGGAATCGCCAAAAAACTGTGGGACGTTAGCGAGAAGTTATGTGGCATGATTTGAATACACAGATATCACAATACACTCCAAGAACACGAATAATGGAGCCAAGTTATATTTATGCGTGTCCTACTTTCTGTAATAACGAGATAGCAACCTGATGTTCTATTCAGAGCTGTTCACTTCCTCGGAATTATGCCTATCTATGGCAACAATATGGATGCCAAAATGAATCTGCAGTCATGTGGTATAAGTCGAAGCTCTCAGAAATTTCTGAGTTTACAAGTTGTAATTATGAGTTCCACTAGGACATGAACGCTTGGAATCTCGTACTTACAGTAATTTTGACATGGCGTAAATGCACATTTACAAGAGGGAAACTCGGAATACTAGACTACTAGGGGTGTGTTGATTTGAAACATGGCAGAAACACTTAGTATCAATAATATCTTAAATCTATAGAGATCAGTGAGAGAAAAGCATTGTGAGAATAGCTGTGATACCATGTATAAATAAGTGATAGAAATGAATATTTTTCACCATTTTGAATTCACACTAGCCAGATTAGTGAAAGAAATAATTTTTTTCTCTATTTGCATCTGTAGGTTTAAATTATAATACATAACTTTAAAGTCTGAAAGTTTTTTTCTCCACTTCAGCAGCACTTACATGCACCAAATTGTAGTTTTATTCCCATCTATATTCTGATGTTTTTTGTAGAAGGGTTTGTTAATATAACATTTGTCTGATTTTATATAACATTTCATTCCTAAATAAAAAAAAAAGAAAAAAGGTGAAATGTTTTTTTGTTTTTTTTTCTAGCTGTTGACAGTATTTTCTGATTCATGGAGAGATAAAAAGAGAAATCCAAAATTCCCTCTGTAAAAACCTTTAACTCTAATATGTCAACAAAATCAAACTGTTCAATTGTTATCAATTTTTCAGATTTCTGCTCTGTAAATGTATGCAAATTATGCCTATTTAATTGCATAATTAAATATTTCAGAAAACTTGTAATGCAAAACATTTTTGTAGTTATTAATGTTATCAATTAACTGGGGAAGTATTTTTGCACTCAAATAAGTAAAGTCCCAAGTTTTTTTGTTTTTTTGCAGCAGTCTCATAGAATAACCATTTTTTTGTTCCTCAAAGAAACTTATAGTGAACAGTTCTTAAATTAACATTTTTTCAGTTCTAAAATAACTAAAAAATATTTTTTTTTCTTAGTGTGAAGAAACACTTTAATAATCTAAAGAAGCTTTTTCCACTATAAAGAAGCTTTTGTCATGTCATTTATACTCATGTATAAATAAGTGATGGAAATGAATATTTTTCTCCATTTTGAATTCAGATAAATTATGCCATATAATGCATTTCTAAAGGTATTCATAATGTACATAATAACACATATCTTTTCATAATTAATTGTAACTGAAGTTAAAACATAATATTTGCAGATTCCTTGTTGCATTGGAAATAGGTTGTGGCGTTTTAATGCATTATACTTTATAAAGGTGTAACAATGAACTGAAGTGTTGCCTGTAATTCTTTTGCTTTGTTTAGGCTACTTCTGTGTTGTTTCTGACTTGAATGTGTGACATTGTAATAACAAACAACCGACTCTGTGGTACGAGTTTCCCATGTGCGCTTGAAGGCAGCATTAAACCACCTAATCTGAGTGTTTTTTGCACTGTATTTTTTAAAAAAATAAAGCCATTTGTAAAAGTATCAAACTTGCAGTTTGATGAGGAAGAAGCTTCACTGTCTTTCAAACAGCAACTTTGAAAAAAGTAAGTTGCACAATTATTGTGGGTAAAAGTGTTTGTTTAAAATGTTGCAGGAAATGGTTTTTTTTCCTGCACAGAACAAAATGTCCATAGCATCTCTTTTCTATAGTGATTACTGCCTGATAAATTCAGCTGAAAAAAAATAATCTACATGTCAGTTCGGGATTTGGTACCATTTTGAAAGTTAGACTATCCCATTGTACAAGGCCATAAACAAGTATTAAGTAGGTAAAAAGCATCCCCCCCCCCCCCCCCCCGCATTTATCTGGACAGGCAAAGTGTAGAGAAGAAGATTAGATTAGAGCAAGATGAAACCTGCACTAGCAGGAAGTGGTTTAGTCTAATAGCCCATTCACAACACTCAGATCAGGTGTCGGCAGTGACGTGGCAGTTTTTCTGCATTTTCAGGGAACTTGGATTGACAGAAAACATGCACACCGACATCCATCAGTAGCATCAAGTGTGCACATTTCACATAGCCTGTGCAGTCAGCTACACTTACACTTCTTCTCCAGCATTTATATTTTTTTAGTTTGTGTCCAAATGTTCTAAATAACTCTGGGCAAAATGGGCTCATTACAGCTCTTGGAATAGCATGAAAAGAAAGACGGGCCATTTTAATTTTAAAGGTTTAGTAATTTTGATAGTATAGTCTAGTCACTACACATGGTTAGTACACTACAATTATTTATTTTAGTACACTCTTAAAAAGAAAGGTTCTTTATTAGTTCCATAAATAATTCCATGAAGAACCTTAGAAAAACATCCATGAAATCTTTCCATTCCACACAAGGTTCTTTAAAGATTAGAATTTTTACACTAATAATGTTCTTCACTCTCTCTTTATTTTCATTTTTAAGATCATATCTATCCACGTTTTTGCACATTCATTCACTCAAAAAGTGCACTTTATAACACAAGGAGCCCAAAAACAGCACCAGAAACCCCAGTTACATCATTTCTAGCCTATAATGCACATTATCTATATATGACCCCCTTTATCAGACAAGTTCAGGTGGGGCATACTGGGACAAAGGGTCCAAATGACCAAGCACCATCACAAACTTTACCCTTAATGCAAATGCATCAGGAATAAAGGCCCATTCACACCAAGGACGATAACTATAATGAAAAAAACATAAATGGTTCTAAATATAAAAGTCCGCAACACAACTATTTTTTTCAAGCAGATGAACGATAAAAACATTGCCAGCCAATCAGAATCAATCCTGCTTTAAAGAGCTCAAGCATTTACCCTCTGGTGCTGCTCACGTGGCGGTCGAAAATGATAGAATTGTTTCTTCAATTAAATGAATGTAGTCTGTACTATAATTTAGTTTGACAACATTTTTATTTAATATTTTAGGGAATTTTATGCACTTTTTGAGCATAGTCATGAAAAACTTCCAACTTAAACTGTGGTAAATGTTGAATGCTTTGAAGCACAGACTTAAATTTGCTCTCTTTTTAAAGAAACACATGGTCAATTTTGCTGACGTGAAAAAGGTTTAAAAAGTGAGAAAAAAGTGAGTTATTATTATTATGAGAAATAAGTTTATTATTATGAAAAATGCACAAAAATACTATCTTTAAATTTTATATGAAGTATGTATTTTCCCAAACATGTTTTACTCTAAAATTGTTAAAAAAATAAAAGCTTTAAATCTAAACAAGTTGTGTTCCAAATTTGAGGATGATATCTCAAAAAATGAGCTTTCAGTAAGATTTTGTTTGGCCGCAGTACCAAATGCTTCCACTAGATGAAATACGTCTTCCATTCATTTCCAATGCAATCATTTTTGACAGTGAATGATACCCGAAATGTGACTGTTTTTTCAAGGACCATTTAACCTTTCATGTCCATGATTTTTTTTCTGTGTTCACATAGCGAGGGTCAAAACCTGTACCAAGTTTCGTACCATTCCGATGAAGTAAACGATTCTAAAAAAACAAAATATATTTAATATAATATTTCGGTCAAAAAATGACCAAACAGCACCAGAGGGTTAAAGCGGCAGACGACAAAACTGCTGCGCACAGAATAAACAGAACAATATTGTCAGCTGGTGTGGGGTGGCCAGTTATTGCTATATATATATATATATATATATATATATACACACACACAAACACACATACACATACACAATACTTCAGTTACAATAAACTAATAAATAGTGTGACAAATTGTACCATTCCGTTAAATCGTTTATTTGTTGAGCTGTACAGTGTGTGTTGATTATGGATTTTCTGTTTCATCTAAAACCTGCTGTAGATGGTCATTAACAGTCTTTAGCTGATGTTCTGTTCCCATGATGCCCCTGGCTTCCATCAACATGGCAGGCATACAAGACGGACCATACTGTCAGACAAAAGAGGAAAATTAAGTGAGAAAAAGAGAGAAGCACAACAAACCCCACAAATCACATACAAAATGGCAAGATGGCTTGCTTAGCTGAGTTCATGGACAGAATTCAATAGGAATGAGGGATCAACACCAAACCGAACATCTGCAGACTTCCTCACCGTTTCTACTTCCTCCGGATGAGCCGTGCGGTGCTTCAGGTACTTCCTGTTGAGCTCCTGCAGGCTGGCGATCAAAGAGGATCCTTCTCTCAGAGCTTTGAGTCTCAGCTCCATCTCATCATGATCTTTCTGGAGATTCCTCAGCTTCGTCTTTCCCCTGAGACCGGAAACCCATTTAAATGACCACATATTAGAGCTGTGTGACTAATCGAATTTTACCTTAGATTTTGGCTTCCAATGATCGTGAAAACAAGATTATCGAGGTAAAATGCGGCATTTCGTTTTTCACACCTTTTGTTTCTTCCAAAATCTTAACGACTAATCCTCCAAAGCAGATAACGTGATTGCAGTCCAATGTTGCTAAACTGCAGAACGTGCTTAATATTAAAAATAATTATTAAAAGCGCATTATTAAGCCATAAAAGAGAAGTCGGATATGTATTTCGTCAGATATGTATATGGATATGTATATTCTGCAGATGGCTTTCTGAGCACGCTCTAGTGAGACATGGACAAGCAAAGTATACTTTAGGCTTCGGGTTCAGGCATAAAAATAAAAAATATGTCAAAATACCTGTCATAGTTCTTAAGTGAACAAACAGTTGGGATATAATCAGATGCACGTCAGTATTTCATTTTTGTGCATTCAGTCTTAAAGTGACAGCAGCCTAATAAACCTGCTGCTGATTGTGTCATTAATGTTGATCAAAAGACAAAGAGAAAATCACTCTCTGCTCTTGACTGAATAACTTTAGAAGCTTTAATAAGAATCAAAGTATGTTTCTTTCATGCAGTGAAGACTTAGTTTTATTTTACATTTGATTACTTTATTCAATTTCTGTTGTAGACCTTCCTAAAAAAAGCACCATTTTTGTTCTATTGTATTTATTGGCCCTTTGGTTTGTAATTAGTTTCTTTGTTCTTACTGTATTACTGATTCTTTACTTGTCTTAATTAGTAGTATCAGTTTTTTGCTATGGTATAAAAAAATTACTCATATTTTCAAATAAGATTTTGAGCATATTGACCACAATTAATCGTGTTAAATATTCATGATTTCATTACTGACCAAAAAAATTGTGATTATGATTTTTGCCATAATTGAGTATATTATTGTTTGTATTAATATTTTGAATTAGTTTGCAATTTTCTGTTTTCATTTTAATAATTTTGTTGTGTTTTTATTTTTATTAGTTTTTGTTGTTCTCTCTCTCTCTCTCTCTCTTATATATATATATATATTATATATATTCATTTGTAGTTAAGTTTTAGTGCATTTAGTTAAACTAAATGAAAATGAAATGTTGTCAACTAGCTGAAATAAAATAAATTTAGGTTTTTTTTTCTATCTTATATCAGATAAAGGTTATAATATTTCAAGTAATAAAAATGTTTATGTTTTTAGTTTTAGTTAACTATAATGAACCTGCTTACTACATATAACTTATGATTTCATAACCATGACGTGAACATGCAGTTTTTGAGATTTGTGACATCAGACTATAAAAAAGCAGATAAAATCCAGTTTTTGCTTACTTAATGAGTTCATTACTGGCTTCCACAAGCCTGGTCCTCTTCTGATTAATAGCTCTATTAATCTGAAAGAGAAAACAACACAGTTAATGCCTTCAAAATAAAGATGCTATTTAAATAATGCCTAAGTACTTTACCAGATGAGTCATATAATGAAGAATCACCTTGTTATTTTCTCTTTTCACATTCTTGAGTTCATTTGTCGCTGTGATCTATGAACGAGTGACACATTTTCATCATTATTATGACAGCAGCAACACTTCCATTTATTTTCTATGAAAAGACACGTAAATCATTCTCACTATCTCAGAGAGCTGCTCCTCAAATGAGCGACTGACGGCGTCGATGGAGCGTTTGACTGCGTCAGAGGTTATGGTCTGCCTGTGGAGAACCAGAATCAAACATCTGAGTTTGACTTCTATTAATAAGAAAAACACTGGAGTGACATCATATACGTACTTATACTGAGTGACAATCTCCTGGAAAGTATCGAGCACCACGTCAAGATCAGTTGGACTTCTCAGATCTCTGGGTTTTTTAGAAGGGCCAGCTGTCTCTGGAGAAGGATGATTTAAATTAATGCATTTAACAGACGCTTTTATCCAAAACAATTTGCACTGCATTCAAGGTACACATTTTGCTACTGAAGATTCTTGGCCAAAACAGCTTTTTAATTAAGTTTGATTAATTAATTTATGATGTATTTTTTTGCAGTTTCTGGGTTTTGGCCAAGTGGATTCTGAATTTTCAGTTTTGGACCATCATTTTAATTTCAGTGCATCCCTAATGGCAACCTATATTTTTAAAGATTTTTATGAAGAACATATAGAGAAAAAGTCTGGGAAAAATACTTCCAAAACCAAGACAAGTACAAACAGGCTCTATTGCACACAATTAAAGCATCTGATGCATGTAAATTAAAAACACCACACATTTAAAATAAATCGAATAAATAAAAAATGTTAAGTGCATATTATTGCATAATTGTACATACAATATAACACATATAATACAACATTATTTTATATATATATATATATATATATATATATATATATATATATATATATATATATATATATATATATATATATATATATATATATATATATATAGTACAGTTCAAAAGTTTGGAACCACTAAGATTTTTCATGTTTTTAAAAGAAGTTTCGTCTGCTCACCAAGGCTACATTTATTTAATTAAAAATACAGTAAAAAACAGTAATATTGTGAAATATTATTACAATTTAAAATAACTGTTTTCTATTTGAATATATTTCACAAAGTAATTTATTCCTGTGATCAAAGCTGAATTTTCAGCATCATTACTCCAGTCTTCAGTGTCACATGATCCTTCAGAAATCATTCTAATATGATGATTTGCTGCTCAAGAAACATTTAATGTGTACAATTGTACAAAATATTTGTGTACAATATTTTTTTTCAGGATTATTTGATGAATAGAAAGTTCAAAAGAACCGTGTTTATCTGAAATCTAATCTTTTGTAACATTATAAATGTCTTTACTGCCACTTTTGATTGATTTAATGCATCCTTGCTGAATAAAAGTATTCATTTCTTTAATTTCTTTTCAAAAAAATAAAAATAAAAATTCTTACTGACCCCAAACTTTTGAACGGTAGTGTATAATGCTACAGAAGCTTTGTATTTCAGATAAATGCTGTTCTTTTGAACTTTCTATTCATCAAGGAATCCTGAAAAAAAAAGTACACAACTGTTTTCAACATTGAAAATAATCATGAATGTTTCTTGAGCAGCAGATCAGCATATTAGAATGATTTCTGAAGGATCATGTGACACTGAAGACTGGAGTAACGATGCTGAAAATTCAGCTTTGCATCACAGGAATAAATTACTTTGTCAACTATATTTAAATAGTACACAGTTATTTTAAATTGTAATAATATTTCACAATATTACTGTTTTTTTACTGTATTTTTAATTAAATTAAAAACATTAAAAATCTTAGTGGTTCCAAACTTTTGAACTGTACTGTATATATATATATATATATATATATATATAAATAAAAGTATCGGTGGTATTAATATGTTTTAGGGAAACAATACAATATTATACATTGTTTAATATTACATGTAATATTAATCCTCTGGTGCTCTTCGATCACTTTCAACCAAAAAATTTGATGTTTTGATTTTTTTTAAATTGTAATTTCATTGGAATGGAATGAAACTCTGACTTTAATGGCACTGGCTATGTGAACACACCATGTGACCATCATAGGAAATTAATAATACTATATGAAAATACTAATAAAATAATATATGAAAATATTAATGTAACAATAAATATGGAAATATCTAATAAAAACCTAATAAAAGTAATTATGTCTGGAAACATTGTTCTCAGCAACTAAACATTTAAAACTAGGGCTGCACGATTAATCGCATGCTATTCTCACGCGCATTTCGTCAGTAAAGCCGGTTCCCTGATTACCGCTAAATCGCCATCACCTGCTTTCAAATGAAGCGGCATTTAATAGACGGAGCCGTAGGTCACTGAAAAGCCACGCAATATTGCGTTCATATCGCAGATGAATCGCCTGCGATAATGAACGCGATATTGCGTGGCTTGTCCGTGAACTACGGCTCCGTCTATTAAAAGGCGCTCCGTTTAAAAACAGGTGATGGCGATTTAGCGGTAATCAGGGAACCGGCTTTACTGACGAAATGCGCGTGAGAATAGCATGCGATTAATCGTGCAGCCCTATTTAAAACAACAATTAACTTGTTTAGTACCTGATGAAGATAATGACTTCCTTTTCTGTTTGTGTCCGCTCTGCCGCTGACTGGAAGATCTCCTCTTTGACCCTTTCGACTTCTCCATGCTTGTGTGCTGAAAAGGACAAAACACTGAATTTAAGGCCAATTATATCACATATCATATGTGTAGAGATGGCTAAATATATGAGACGTACAAAACTTTCATCCTCATCTGTCAGGTCCTCTGAGGACGGCGGTGACCTCTGCAGTCTCTGAGCCGCTCCTGGGGTCGGAGATGTTTCTTTTGCTGACTTCTGACCTTTTCCTGCTTTCTAGAAAAATAAAAACATGCATTTCCAAATAAATCCTTTCCATATCTGCTATACATTAAAGTCAACATTAAACTGACATCTTTTCTTCCATATTGTGATGTATATCGAGTGAAACGCTTCTGGAACAAGAACAAATGTAGGGCGGGGCTTGATTTTGTCCATGGGGAATTGATTGGATGGTTGTGGTTTGCTATTGGTGGATCTCATGTGAGTGACAGGTTGCCCCGCCCTCAGATATACGACACAATCGGGAAGAAACAACTAATGTAACTTCAGTTTCATACTTTAGACGCTCACCTTAGACACAGCGCTCGTAGGGACTGATGTTCTTTTCTTGTCTGTATCCTCTCCGCCCTCTGATATGGTTGGTAAAGGTCTGCCTTTAGCTTTTCTATGACACAGAAAGACTTTACGTTATTATGGTGTTCATAACCACAGCAGAAACAAACTGATCTCGCTGGATCACACTCTACCTGACTACTGATTTTGCTCCTTGATTTGGTGGCTCAGATGGTTCCTGGTTCTCCTTGGATGCGTCGTTCTTATTCAAGCCCTTAGAAACAGTTTGGGCCTTTTTCTTAGTCTTACGAGTCTCCACAGGCTTCCCAGCTCGTGGCCGCTCCGTCTTCTCTGGAGCAGACCTGTGGCTCTGTTCTGGTCCAGGGCTGAGATCTTCCTCTAAAGCCGTGCTGTGAAGCGGGTTCCCTGCAGAAGACAACAGGAATCGCACTAAAGTCACTTTTGGGATTTATACAGAACAGTTTTCAGTCCTCACATTGATGGTGATTTCCAGTGTCATACCATGAGGAGAATACTGATCTCCCTGAAAGAAACTGGCTTTCTCTATGGATGAAATGTCCAGGGCTTGTGGAGACTCCTCAGTACCATCATTGTTCTGTTTTGCACTCTGAAAAACACAGAAATAAACAACGATAAATAAAATCCTGTCAATTGTGTCCAAACTTTAAGAGCGTATTATTGCATAGTAATTGCTTGTACAGTATAATACAACACATAAATTATGAACTGTTACTTCAGACCCCAAGTCATGTATATTACATAGATAATATAACTTTATACTTAATATTACTAATATTATAAACAACAATAACACATTTGTCATTAGATATTATAAATATTGGTGATATTATATATTTCAGGACAATACAATATTATACAATGTTTAATATTACATATATCCTATTATTATTAGTATTATAAGCTGCATTATAAATCAGAACATCAATTATATATATATATATATATATATATATATATATATACACACATATACATACATAATACAAATACTGGTGGTATTAAAACATGTTTCAGGAATTAAAAGTAAAAAACAAAATAAAACAATACATAATATTAGACTTCATTAAAAATTAGCAATATTAAATACTACATTATATCTCAAACAACAGTAACAATACAATATTTGTATTACATAATATAAATATTGCTGATATTAATATTATGTTTCATGAATTACAAAACATAAAACACTACAATAAATTTTATACAATGTATAATATTATTACATATGTCATAATATAATTACTATTATATATCATACACAATAACAATAATAAAATATTTTATAATGTTTCATTTGTCATTAGATAATATAAATATTAGTGATTTTATTTATTTCAGGACAATACAATATTATACAATGTTTAATATTACATATATCCTATTATTATTAGTATTATAAGCTGCATTATAAATCAGAACATCAATAATATATATATATATATATATATATATATATATATATATATATTTGGTTTTTTTGTTTACATAATACAAATACTGGTGGTATTAAAACATGTTTCAGGAATTAAAAGTAAAACAAAATAAAACAATACATAATATTAGACATGTCATATTAAAATTAGAAATATTAAATACTATATTATATCTCAAACAACAATAAGAATACAATATTTGTATCACAATATTGCTGATATTAATATTATGTTTCATGAATTACAAGTAAAAACATAAAACACTACAATACAATATTATACAATCTATTACATATACCATATTAATATTAGTAATATTACTACATTATATATCATACACAATAACAATAATAAAATATTTTATGTTTCTGGAATTACATAAAACTATATTAATAAAACTAATAGAATATTATTTAACAAAAAAAAGAGAACAAAAAATATTTGTTATTACATAATGTAAATATATTTCAGGAACTAACATTACGCGTCAAAAACACATTTAGATGAGAAACACTCACCTGCAGCTCCCGCTGAACAGCTTTCAGTGTTCTCGTCATCCTACTCATCTTTACATTAATTAAATTACATATAATTATCTGCATAAACAACAACAATCAGAAACTAAGAAAGAACGGCAAAGTCTGTCAGCGGAAAATTTTTATACCGCGAATGTTTGAACGCTTGTCCTGTACCATCTCAGTAACGGGGGGAGACTGAACAACGTTAGTGTGTGCTTTTCGTTTATATACAAAGTAGGAATTATATTTTACTATTTATTTGACTACACGATTTATTAAAATGTAAATTAAGAAAATTATTTCATTTTCATACATTATATTTTTAACAGATTAAAATATACTTTTCAAATTACCCCTCCAAACACAAATGGAAGATTCCTTCCCTGTTTTGTGTAAAAAAAGCGCACAAGGCGAGGCAGCGGATCATTTCAGTCTCTGCTGCCATCTGCTGTTCTGGCGATTATATGGTATCTGTTGATCATACATTTTAAAGGGTTAGTTCACCCAAAAATGAAAATTCTGTAATTTATTACTCACCCTCATGCCGTTCCACACCCATTCGGATCGCGTGTCAAACCGCCAAACTGCTGAAATCACGTAACGTTGACGCTCCGAACCGCTGATTCGACACAGAAGATTCATAACGCTCCGAAGCTTCATAAAGCAGTGTTTTGAAATGGGCCATCACTATATAAGTCGTTATTTTGTTTTGTTTTTTTGGCGCACCAAAATATTCTCGTCGCTTTATAATATTAATATTGAACCACTGTACTCAAATGAACTGATTTAAATATGTTTTTAGTACATTAATGGATCTTGAGCGAGGAAATGTCATTGCTGGCTATACAGGCCTCACTCAGTCATCGGATTTCAACTAAAATATCTTAATTTGTGTTCCGAAGATTAACGAAAGTCTTACGGGTGTGGAACGGCACGAGGGTGAGTAATAAATGACATTATTTTCATTTTTGGGTGAACTAACCCTTTAAATATGTTTCATTACAATACATTGTTAATGGAGTGCCCTCCAGTGGCTATTTCCCTTACGATCTCCACGCAGAGTGGAAACACTAGAAGTGATTCTTCCGTAGCTACTTCCGGTCTCTCACTCTTTCCATCTGAAGTGGAAACACTATAAACTAGAGCCGCGGTACCGCCTCACTGACCCTAACCAGCCCAATACAGCCGTCAATTTCCCCGGACCACAACCAGAAGGTAGTTAATTACATACATATAGCTCTACGAAATGCTCAGATTTTAATAATTACAATTATAAACACTTTCAGTGCAGAATTCGCTATGTAAACACCCAAACTTGTGCTGTCACAGGATTAGCATTAGCTTCGCGTAGGTGTGTTTTTACAGCTTTAATAAGTGGCCTAAATCATATCTAAGCATTTAAACCAAAATAAAGAGTTAATTTATGTGCATTTAATTGATATTTGAGAGTTATTTGACGTGTTGTGGTCAAAAAGAGCAACATAATGTAGTTTTCATTAAGGAAAAATGAAGTATACTTTATGTATTTACTCTTATATTGCTTCCACGTGAGTTTTTAATGTATATATATTTGATATATTGGTGTTTGTTTTTTGCCTGTCCACTGTTTTGGCATTGTAGTGTTAGCAGTAGCCTGTTAGCAGTGTTTATTTAGCACATATACTGTTTAATAATATAATGTAATGCAAATGAAACTGTCATCTGCACATCTGACACCATCATTTATATGTATTCAGAGGGCTCTGGCTTTCACATACTCTGGAATGAGATGATTTGTGTTAAGTCAGATCATATCAAGGACATTTGCTGATCACAGCATGTTTAAAGTCCTTTATAAGTGGTGTGTCATTCTTTAAAATCACATATGTAAGTGTTAAATGGGTTAATGAGGCACTGTCCAGCTGGCTAACACTGACCTGTCATCACTGTCAGGTCACGGTCATGCAATATTTTGCTCTGATAAATGAGTTTGGAGAGTCTGAGTCTTATGCATCTGTCCAGTAGATTTCACGACCTATTCCTCTCCATGACCTTCAGAAGTCCCCATACTGTCTTCCCTGACCACCACATGTGCCGTTTTATTTTTGGAGAAGTCTTGCACATGGGTTGTAGTACATTCATGCTATTAGATTTCTTTTGAGCAACTTTAAGGAGTCAGTCAATATCAAAATGAGACACCCTCATGTAATTTCAGACCTGCACAACTTGTTTTAGTTGTGAGCTGAAAAGCACAATAGCGTCTTATAAATAGTCCACATGATTTATTATATGTATGTGTGCTATATTTCAACTGCTATCTTCCTCTTCACTGTTGCTCTCAAATCTCAATTAAACTTCTGCATTTTTAATGCACATTTAACATTATTATCATAAACGCATGCACTGCATATCTTGTGCCAAGTTGAATATATGCTTGCGTTGTGTGGAAAAGATCAGTGTGAACATTATTCGAAACATTTCCTTTTGTATTCTACATAAAGTCACACAGATTTGGATCGAGTAATGTTTATCAAATAGATATCACCAAACTTTCCCCAGTTGATTAATCACATTGCATTATTGTTTTGTATTACAAGTTTTTGTTTTGATTGAAATCTACAGATGCAAATAGATAAAGTGCAATAAAATAAACACTTAAATGTGTATTTGGGATAAGCTAAATCTTTTGCCTGTGGTTTCTTGCCTGATGATACTCATATACTCATTTTTGATTAATTAGCTATATACCACTTATCTTGCCATATGATGAAAAATATAAAAGTAATTTGAGGCTGAAACGGTTCAGAAAAACCGTAGTCTGATGTCCTACTGCCCTGTCTGGGATACTTGATCTTTGGTTAGGTAACATGTCTTATCTCAGCAGTTAGTGACGCAAAATGGTTTCAAAAGATTAGACTCTTACCTGAAACCACTGGGCTATAAAACACACTTGGATCGGATCTACTAGGGCTGCTCGATTATGCCAGAAATCATAATCACGATTATTTTTGTTCAATACTGAATCATGATTATTTGTGGGCGATATGATCTAGGGAAACTAATGTCAGGAAAAAGGTATAGTCAGAATAATTACATTAGACAAATAAACAGTCAGCAATATGATAAGAACAGAGAAATGAAATACAACAGAACAAAATTACAAAAATAAATAAAAAGTGTTTTAAGTTTTTCAGGAAGTAACAGCGGTATTTGGATAAGTAATAGCCTACAACACAAATGTAAAATAACACTGCATAGTCTTAATGTACACATTAAATATAGATTAATCCTAATTAAAGCTACTTAAGTTATTCAGTCAAGATCAGCGAGTGATTTTCCTTTGTCATTTGTTGTTTGATTATCATTAATGACGGACTGCAGCAGGTTTATTAGGCTGCTGTCACTTTAATTCACTTCAGAATTCAAATTTCCTGATAATTTACTCACCCCCATGTCAACAAAGATGTTCATGTTTTTCTTTCTTCAGTGGAAAAGAAATGAAGGTTTTTGAGGAAAACATTCCAGGATTTTTCTCCATATAGTGGACTTCACTTGGGGTTCAACGGGTTGAAGGTCCAAATGTCAGTTTCAGTGCAGCTTCAAAGAGCTCTACATGATCCCAGACGACGAATTACCTAGAGAAACCATTGTTATTTTCTAAAAAAAGAAATAAAAATTATATACTTTTCAATCACAAATGCTCGTCTTGTACTGCTCTGTGATGCTCCACGCATTATGTAATCATGTTGGGAAGGTCACGCATGACGTAGGCGGAAGTACCGATCCCGTGTCTACAAAGCGAATATGCAAAGACTAAGTCAAACAGCCTTTACAAAAAAAAAAAGGTAAAACAACAATGTTGGGGGAGAAAATGAGATGGAGTTTTTCGCCCTATCACGGTACTTACACCTACGTCACGCGTGACCTTTCCAATGTGATTATGTAATGCATGGAGCATCTCAGAGCAGTGCAAGATGAGCATTTGTGATTGAAAAGTATATTTTTAATTTTTTTTTGAAAATTACTGGTAAGAAAGACTCTTATTCCTCGTCTGGGATCATGTAGAGCTCTTTGAAGCTGCACTGAAACTGACATTTATGCTTAATGCGCTTTTAATAAGATCAAACACGTCCCTCAGATTAGGAACAGTAGACTGCATTTTACAAGTTACAAGACTCATTTATTCAGCTGATTTGGATGTTAAGTTTGGGCTTTTAGGAAGGAACGAAAGTGCACCGCTGTGAAGGAAGGGAAGGTGCGTGGGACGGAATGCGGCAACGGCACAATAATCGTTTTACCTCAATTGTCTTGTTTTCATAATCGTTGGAAGCCAAATTCAGTTAATCGGACAGCCTAGGATCTACTCACAAAACTTTTCGAGATTAAGCTTATGAGTTACTGACTGCTTTATCTCCTCTCTCTTTTACAGGTTGGAATGGGAATTTCCCTGGATCTCTTCTACTGACCAGTCAGATGCTTATTTTCCTATGGGGGTCGTTACCACTATGGACCCGGATTCGGGCAAGTTGGGTAAAAGTGGCCATGCTCTGATAGGAGCCAATGTGGGCGCTCGAGGAAAGCACTACGTGTGCGGCTCGTTTGCCGCTTTCACCAACATCATCGTAACCTTCCCAATTCAGAAAGTTCTGTTCCGGCAGCAGCTTCACGGCGTCCGAGCGACCGAAGCCGTCCGTCAGTTGCAGCGGGATGGGTTGAGGCGTCTCTACCGAGGACTCCTGCCTCCCCTACTGCAGAAAACCACCACCGTGGCCATCATGTTCGGCCTGTACGAGGATTTTTCCCGGCTGCTTTTGCGGCACGCCCGTGGCAGCGGTGCACCCGAGCTTGTTACTCGGAGCACCGCCGCCGCACTGGCCGGTACGGCCGAGGCCGCCCTCACGCCCTTCGAACGGGTGCAAACGCTGCTTCAGGACCACCGCCACAACGGGCGCTTCAACAACACCGCCCACACCTTCCGGACTCTCCTGCGGGAGTATGGTGTTAGGGAGTGCTACCGCGGGCTGGTCCCAATTTTGTTGAGGAACGGACCTAGTAACGTTCTGTTCTTCGGGTTACGTGGGCCTATTAAGCAGCGGCTGCCCGATGCCCGAACCCGGGTGGGTCATATAGCCAATGACTTTGTGTGCGGCGGTCTGCTGGGCGCGGCCTTGGGCATCATGTTCTACCCGCTGAATGTGGTCAAATCCCGAGCGCAGGCTCAGGTCGGGGGCGAGTTCGTTCCCTGTCGGCAGGTGCTGATGACGGTGTGGCGGGAAAGAGGCGGCAGCATCGTGCTGCTCTTCCGCGGAGCGACACTCAACTACCACCGATCCTTGCTGTCCTGGGGGATCATCAATGCAACTTACGAGCTTCTCCTGAAAGTTTTCTGATGGATAACGCAGTGCACTTTTCCAAACCTAGCCAAAATTGAGTGCGTTTTCCCTCTTTAAAAAAGGTCAAGACACTGCCAGCGACACTTAAATGTATAGTCCACTTGAAAATGAAAATACTATTCTCATTTACTAACCCTCATGTTGTTCCAAATTTGCATTACTTTATTTCTTCTTTGGAACACACGTATTTTGAAGAAACCAGTTTTGGTTCCGACTGACTTGAAATGTTTGGTTTTCAACATTCTTTAAAATATCTTCTTTTGTTTTCTGCAGAAGAAAGAAATGCATGCTGGTTTGGAATGACATGAAGGTGATTAAATGATGATGATATTTTTAGGTAACATCTGCACTTAATGATCTGTATATGGACGCCGTTCATGTGCCGATGCTGACATATAAAGTCCGCCCGTATTGCTCGGCTACTATAAGTGTTGTGAAATGTATCGCCACATGTCGTGGCTCTCGTATGTTTTGTATTGGCTCTTTTACTCACTTTTATGGGGGTCTGTGGGACACGGATGGAGAAAGCACAGTGTTGCACTACTGACAGTACATTTCTACTTATTCTTGTGGTTTTGTTTGAAAACCTGATGCACAAACTCTGGACTGGAGTATAGCAAGCAAGCCATGCGTCTTTGTGAGTGTTCCGTGCAGGTTGACTGAGTGTTCGTACATGGGTGTGACTTGTGGACCACACAGAGAGAGACGTCTGTACAAGCCCATGATATGTTATATTTTGTTTTTGCCAATCAATCAGAAAACATCTAGATGTATTCAAAGATTTGTGATCATTTTCATGAAATGCTATTTTTATGTAAGTGTTTTGCGACATAAATGAAATGTTCACATTGTTGTGGGTGGAAAGTAAACAAGTAATTCCTTTAATTGCATTCTGGGTGTCATTATTGAACAGTTTATGATGGTTTAAAGTCAACATGAGATCAAAACAGACAGTATTATTAGGGGTTCAAGTAGGGCTGGGCGATATATCGCATGCGATTGTCACGCGCATTTCGTCAGTAAAGCCGGTTCCCTGATTGCTGCTAAATCGCCATCACCTGCTTTCAAATGGAGCGGCATTTAATAGACAGAGCCGTAGATCACTGATAAGCTACGCAATATCGCGTTCATTATCGAAGGCGATTCATCTGCGATAATGAACGCGTTATTGCGTAGCTTATCAGTGAACTACGGCTCTGTCTATTAAATGCCGCTCCATTTAAAAGCAGGTGATGCCGATTTAGCGGTAATCAGGGAACCGGCTTTACTGACGAAATGCGCGTGACAATTGCATGCGATATATCGCCCAGCCCTAGGTTCAAGCGTGTAGCGCTCAAACCCTCTTGTAATTGTTAAGGATCAGCATTCTCTTCTAAAAGTGGTCAGGCAGACCAAACTGTAAGTTGTAGAGACTTGAACCTTTGAGGTCTGGTAGTACTTACACCGTCACCAAGGCTCGTCCCAAATAACCCGATCGGACCAAACCAGTGCAGCGAGATTCTCCGGAGTCTGATTGTCAATAGTTATCAAAAAACCTTGAAGTTTCGATTAACGGTCTCTAGGGGCCGCCAAAACGTTTGAAGTGGGTGGAGCCACTTTTCCTAAACTGGCTATAACTCGTGAACGGAATGAGATATTTTCACCAAACTTGGCACACCTCTGTAAGAGCTCATTCTGTGGTCACATGAAAAAGGACACAGAGATTTGTCACATGGTGGCGCTATAACAGGATAAAAAACATAAAAATGGCTATAACTACTTCACCGTTAGCCCGATTGACTTGAAAATTGGCATGCAGCGTCTTTGTCCGAGGTGCCATGATTGTCTATGAGGACAGTGACGTATCTCAAAAAACATGGCTGCATCGGCACCATGAACAAGGAGGGCAAGACACAAAAGGTCACTGCAAAAGAGGCTGGCTGTTCACAGAGCTCTGTGTCCAAGCACATTAATAGAGAGGCGAAGGGAAGGAAAAGAGTGTACAAGCAATAGGGATATCCGCACCCTGGAGAGGATTGTGAAACAAAACCCATTCAAAAATGTGGGGGAGATTCACAAAGAGTGGACTGCAGCTGGAGTCAGTGCTTCAAGAACCACTACGCACAGACGTATGCAAGACATGGGTTTCAGCTGTCGCATTCCTTGTTTCAAGCCACTCTTGAACAACAGACAGCGTCAGAAGCCAATGAAGTTTGAGCAGCTATTAGACAAGGGTAATGGAAGCCGATCGAAATGAATCTCTCTGGGCCTGTTTGACTTACGGCCCTAGAGGCCTGTGAGAAATTCGAAAGAAATTGGCATCCCCCACGATATTCATACCACATGGTAGAACTCCTCTTTCTGAGCAACTTTGACTCTAGGACCGCCACTGTCCATTGAATCTTTCGTAAAAAATACTGGAGATTATTTCAAAAACCTACTTTGGCAAACTAGTCCTAGGTTTTTGGCTCAACCTCGATAACTGTTAAAAAGCTTTAAAAACTATATATTTCCTATGGTAAATTGCCTGTATTGGCTGTAAATGGTCTTTTCCATCGATGACTGAGATGGTTACAAGCTTGCTAATTAAAACATAATACCTTTTTACACATTTTCTTAAAGGCCTTAAAACGTTTGAACCCCGATAATTGCTGCTCACAGCTATATATTTTTTTTTATTATCCATTCCTCGTCTTAAAGCAAACAATTCGGTGCATGACATTATTTTAATTTTTAGTTTTTCCACCTGTCATAGAGATCAATTTTCATTCATGATACATCAGTTCCCAATTGATAAAATCAAGTAAATCCATTTTTGTTTTGTTCTTACATAACTGTCTCATTTGAAAAAGTTACATTATGACATTATTAGTTTCTTGCAAAAAGTATTGGTGTAAAATAATAATAATAATACAAGATGGTGTAGAGGAATAAATTTAATTTAGTATTAAACTAAGACATTCAAGGTAATTGACTATTTTGCCTAGTATTTTGACATAAATATCAGGTGTATTATGGGTGTAAATATTATGTATTATGCTTTTAACATGCTAACACCTGGCACTTGATCTGAGACATATTTGTCAAGTCAGGTTGACAGACAGCAAGGGAGGTGAACTACATTTTGGAACAGCTCCTACACTCTTAGGTGAAAAGGTTCTATATGGAACCTTAAAGGGTTCCGTCAGGCACTTCATATATAGAGTCAAGAACCCTAGAGTTCTATATAGAACCCCATTTTTTCCCAAGAGTGTAATTCTATTAAAGCTGGATTCAGTTAATTAGCAGTATATCAAAAAGTCAAGAAGACACACTGATAGAATTCAAGTAATTCAAAACCTTTCTGTCTTAAATTTGCATTTGTTTTCTCTGAGTGCAGTTTTTCTCTTTCTTCGAGACTTTCTGCATTTACACACTTTCCTTAACCGCTGTTGTTGACATAATGGACTCAATTATGTGAAGCTGAAGCTGTGCTCTTCCCTCAGTTCTGCTAAAACAGAATTAACCTCCGGTGGACAGAGGAAGACAGAAATGTCACCTTACTGGGTAAAATGGCATTTCAGGACAGATGCTTTGCTGCATGGCATCATGTGGGTGGCTATTCCTTATCTGGGTTTGGAAGAGTGGCTAGAAGATTACAGGTTGATGGAGGCAGTAGACTGACATTTAATTTGAATTAAAAACATTAATATTGAGGATAGAATATACAGGATAACATGCTATCTCCCAGCTACAGTCGCCATATTGAATGTTAATGAATTTCTCCAATTCATTTGTTTACAAGTGGACTACAGCTGCACGATTTTGTTTGATCACGATTGTAAATCGATAACCACACAAAATATGTAATTTACTAGGGGTTCTGACAGTCTATTTAAAAATAGGTAATGAATTATTTGGTAACACTTTAGTCATTAATGAATAACTTATACGTTTAATAATATTAATAAGTTATTCATTAATGATGGAACAGTATTCTAAAGTGTTACCAATTAGTTTTAATGAATTAATGATTCAATGACTCACTCATAAAGAATTCACTTGTTTCATTGCTGGATGAATGGGTGTTTTTGAGTGAATATCTTGAGTGAATGATTCAATGACTCACTCATAAAGACTTCACTTGTTTCATTGCTGGATGAATGGGTGTTTTTGAGTGAATATCTTGAGTGAATGATTCAATGACTCACTCATAAAGACTTCACTTGTTTCATTGCTGGATGAATGGGCGTTTTTGAGCGAATCTCTTGAATGAATGTTTCAATGACTCACTCATAAAGACTTTTTGTTTCATTGCTGGATGAATCAGCATTTTTGAGCAAATCTCTTAAGTGAATGATTCAATTGTAATTGATACAATCTTTATTTGAAACATCAAATTACTTTCAAAAGGTGATTTACTTTATTTTGAACGCTACCATAGACAGTGTTTATATCTGAACTATAAACTTTTATCCCATGCAGAATAATAATATCCACAATAATTTGAATTATTGCAACAGAAATAATAATACTGTGAGGTTGAAAAGACTGTTTGTGAAGCTGTTTGACTAAACAGTATATCTAGTTTGTCTAATATTTTTTGTAATAAAACATCACTTGACTCTGAGTGTTAAATTACCTAGAGCACAGAGTTTCCTATGATGCATTTACAACTTTGAAGAGAAAAGGCTACAAAAACATCTTTCCACGCTACTACATTTAGTCACTCCCTCTGTTCGTAAGCCACAGATTACAGCGAGCATCTGCCAGTAAACAGCTCCAGCAAAATCCCATCATTCCCTCATTTTGAACTGTGAAATACTTCGACTGAGTTTAATCCAAGGTCTAATCTGTAATCTCCTCCTGTGAACTCAAAAGCAAATACAGTCTGACTGACAATTTACTGTTTAAGTAGGTTTGTTAAACTAGACATACAGGTGCTGGTCATATAATTAGAATATCATCAAAAAGTTGATTTATTTCACTAATTCCGTTCAAAAAGTGAAACTTGTATATTATATTCATTCATTACACACAGAATAACAGAACTAAGGAAAATCCCAAATTCAGAATCTCAGAAAAGTAGAATATTGTGAAAAGGTTCAATATTGAAGACACCTGGTGCCACACTCTAATCAGCTAATTAACTCAAAACACCTGCAAAGGCCTTTAAATGGTCTCTCAGTCTAGTTCTGTAGGCTACACAATCATGGGGAAGACTGCTGACTTGACACCATGCACAAGGAGGGCAAGACACAAAAGGTCATTGCAAAAGATGCTGGCTGTTCACAGAGCTCTGTGTCCAAGCACATTAATAGAGAGGCGAAGGGAAGGAAAAGATGTGGTAGAAAAAAGTATACAAGCAATAGGGATAACCGCACCCTGGAGAGGATTGTGAAACAAAACCCATTCAAAAATGTGGGGGAGATTCACAAAGAGTGGACTGCAGCTGGAGTCAGTGCTTCAAGAACCACTACGCACAGACGTATGCAAGACATGGGTTTCACTTCATGCTTCCTGCTGCTGACCAACTTTATGTAGATGCAGATTTCATTTTCCAACAGGACTTGAAACCTGCACACAGTGCCAAAGCTACCAGTACCTGTTTTAAGGACCATGGTATCCCTGTTCTTAATTGGCCAGCAAACTCGCCTGACCTTAACCCCATAGAAAATCTATGGGGTATTGTGAAGAGGAAGATGCGATATGCCAGACCCAACAATGCAGAAGAGCTGAAGGCCACTATCAGAGCAACCTGGGCTCTCATAACACCTGAGCAGTGCCACAGACTGATCGACTCCATGCCACGCCACATTGCTGCAGTAATTCAGGCAAAAGGAGCCCCAACTAAGTATTGAGCACTGTACATGCTCATACTTTTCATGTTCATACTTTTCAGTTGGCCAAGATTTCTAAAAATCCTTTCTTTGTATTGGTCTTAAGTAATATTCTAATTTTCTGAGATACTGAATTTGCGATTTTCCTTAGTTGTCAGTTATAATCTTCAAAATTAAAAGAAATAAACATTTGAAATATATCAGTATGTGTGTAATGAATGAATATAATATACAAGTTTCACTTTTTGAATGGAATTAGTGAAATAAATCAACTTTTTGATGATATTCTAATTATATGACCAGCACCTGTAAGACTGTTAGAAAAGACAAAATATTGTAGCCTAAAATAACAGATGTGACAGTCTTTGGGAATAGAGCCCTAAAATATCAAAAATCACTCAACACAGCGATTTTGTTTACATGCAAACCTCACAAAACCTGTCAAGAACAGGTAATATTTAACCCCAAAATCAAAAGAAAGATATAAGAAATTAAATGGTTTCTAAAGAAAATTAAAAAGCCACACAATAAGAAAATGCATTAGTTCCACAGCATTTGTCATTCAAAATCAAACCTTTATTATCATGAACACAGTAGAGGGAATGCAAAACATACTCTCGATTGTCCCTTCTCATTTCATTCAGATGTTTGCCTTCATATTCACGTACAGCCACATTTAAGATTATTGTTTTGCACACTTTGAAATGCAATTGTCTGCATACAACATGTCTCAATACATATGGTCCTTACAAGCAGTTTTTTTTTGCTTCATATTTGCTACAAATGCAATGGCAGTTCATTTTGTCTTCATCATTCATAGGACCTTCATATTACAGGAAGATTTTATACAGAAACATGTTTGATCTTTGATGCTCAATATGAAAGTAATTTCTGTGAAAAGTATGAATGATAACAGATTTCATATTAATCTCTTTCCTTCTCGTGACTTTTCCCTCAATGCAAACTAGCTTTGTGTCTTCTGACTTGATAACCACAATCTGGCAGTGTGTGTGTTTGTATAATAGGGGTGGAGTGTCTAATATGGGTGATATTCTTGCCATCTGGAAGCACTTCTCTAATGTCAAGTAACTTAACTGAACAAGTATGATGTCATAATCCATCCAGTGACCTCAAGTTGGTCATGTGATCTGGGCGATTTAAATATGTATTCTGGGTGTAAGTTTCCCTTTTAAACCTGATCTGGAAACAGATAGAATTTTAACCCTTGACTGTTATACCACAAAATACTGGTCCGAGATCAGGGCAACTGAATCTGCTCGAGTACTCAAAATTCAGAGGATAAATCTTTGAAGATCTCCCCAATCATATTTTTCTGAATAATGACAGCTAAATCCAAAATGAGCATTTTAGTACCTGAAACAAACTCCATGCACACATGAATGATTGAGATCTGCACTGCAAGTGTGCGCTTCCAACTAACATACTTAACATGTTCTGGTGCATAAACAAACCCAGGGGGCGATAGAGTTTCCTTCAGATGTCGGAGTTGTTGTTATTCTGCTAGCTGGCTATAATAACTTGCTCAGCAAGATTCTCTTCAAACTGTTGCTCAGCCATGACATTAGGCCGTTTACGCTAATGTTTGCAATGACACCTCTTGCAATGATGCTAAGCAGGCAAAGCAACTTGCACCGCATTGTTTTTTACGCAGTGAAATTGAGCTGGTGTCATTAGAAGCATTTGCATTCACATATTTGTATGGAGTATGTTTCTGGCCTTCCTCAAAGATGATTTACACTAATGAGAAAAAATATTTAATGTATACTAAATATGGTGCTTTTCACTATGGAAGCTTGTTTCCGCCACAGAATAAAAAAAAAAAAAAAAGATGTCACTTTTTATCTCAATTTTGACTTTTTTCTCACAGTTGCAAGTTTACATCTCACAATTCTGACTTCTTTTTCTCAGAATTGTGAGTTATAAATTCAGAATTGTGATATAAACTCAATTGCGAGTTATAGTCAGAACTGTGTGATATAAACTCACAGTTGTGATTTATAGTCAGAATTGTGTGATATAAAGTCTCAATTGCATTATAAAGTTAGAATTGCGAGTTTATATCCTGCAATTCTGACTTTTTTTCTCGCAATTATGACTACTTTTCTGAGAATTGTGATATATAAATTTGCATTTGCAAGTTATAAAGTCCAATTCTGAGGGGGAAAAAAATCTCAATTACGAGAATCTCACAATTCAGACTTTATAACTCGCAATTTTGGCTTTATAACTCACAAATCTGACTTTATAACTCGCAATTATGACTTTATAACTTGCAAATCTGACTTTATAACTCGCAATTGTGTTATAAAGTCAGAATTGCAAATTTATATCATGCAATTCTGAGAACAAAAAGTTAAAATTGTGAAATAAATGTCTCAATTACCTTTTTTTGTTTTATATTCAGTGGCGAAAACAAGCTTCCATAGTTCATCACTTGTAAAAATGAAAGGAAAAACATTTCCTGAACCTTTTTGTTTAAATGAACAGAAGGCAAAATAAATATATACTCTGCATTTGCATAATGATGCAATGGAAAAAACTTTCACAACAATCCTCCAAGATAAAATATAAGGCCTAAGTTTGCCAGGGAAGTCCTCTAAAGTGAAAATATTAGTGATTTACAACAAATTGAAAATTTTGATATGTATAAAATGTAAGAAAGTATAATACGTGGAAAATTTTGAATATAAATCGTGAAGCTTGCATAGTCAAAAATGAGGGACAAGTGAGAAATTGTGTGGTTTGGCTATCGGTGGGATTGGTCACAGGGTGCTACAGTAACATGGTGACAACGTTGTTGTGTAAACACGCCCCAATTGTGCTATTACGTCTTTGGACCACACCAATCTCTGTGGTTAACAGTCAGCTGATAAACCAATATAAAAACTAATGTCAAAAGCCAAACTTGACACGCCAACATACAATTACAAAAATCCCAAACGGACACACTTCTATTGCCATCAACTCTCATTCTGTATCGTAGACTAAAGTCCTTTGGATAGTCTGTTGAAACATTACTGCATAAGTATTTGGGCTTTTTAGTGTTTTGTCCCAGCATCTATTGTTAGGGGCTAGTGGAGTGTCTGTTCACTTTGTTCCTTCAATCTGTAAAGAGCAGCACAACTAAACTAAACGTGAAAAACGAGTGAAGCTTCATAACACTGTTTATCTCAGTTAGAGCAAGAGGTAGGGATTCACATACACCCAAAAACTAAAAAACAGAAACAAAATGCAGGTATGGCAGATTAGAAACCACGGTGCACATATACTGTATGTAAAAAATAAATACATACTACAGACTGTACATACAACTGTTAGAAAATAGCTATGTCTGAATGCATAATTCCAGTATGTTTATAGGGAGACTTGGCAAGACAAACAGGTTAACATGTAACAGTTCTCACTTGTTAGTTCGCTAACTGTGTGTGTGTTCACGGCACTTACTATTATTTTTGTGTGCCAGCACACAATCAGTTTTTAGATGCCAGAAATTTCTGGCATCGCTACTTTAAGTACAATTCTATGCTTGCACTCTACGATCCCTTAAGAGGGTGCCGGAAGGTAAAGTTTAAAAGTTCAGAGGTACATTTCCATTGTCTATGTCTGGTGTCCGTGTCCGAAACAGCTGTGTGAGCGAGAAGACTGTTGAAATAAGAACAGTGCACTGCTTGGCCAAGAGCCTGACACCTTCACCCTCTCTTGCCGTTTCTACAGCACCTACAAATTCCTTATACAGGTCCACGATCTCCTCAAGTTTCCCCAGGGCCTCATCTGCATCAATATCCCCATGACATCCTCCGCAATCCGAACAGGGAACTCGCATGCAGGTTGAGGCGAGCTGCACTAGGGCTCCAAAGCTGTTTCCGAGTGACAGAAGAGCATCGTCAGGTGCCCATCCTACCCGTGTGGCTCTCTGGCATCCTGATGCCAACCTCCGTGCCTCCGTCTGAACCAGGCATCTCTCAGTCTCTGAAAGCGAATGCCTATTCACATTGTCGTTTTGGCATTCCCCCTTGTGGGTTGGAGGGTGTACAGCAGAAGGTCCTTTCTTCAACACCAAAAGAAGTTCATCAATGTCTCGCTGCAAACAGGCATAGCCGTCTTTAAGCCCTGTACCTTTCTGACCGGTAACATAATGGCGGCCTTGCAGAAAGCGGAGCGGATTATCTATTGGTCCGTGTTCTAGGGACAGAGATTCCAAAGGTCTGGGTGGGATCAGGAGTGGACTGAGTTCTGAGGATGTGGATAGGGGACGAGGGGAATCTCTGAGTAGGGATAGGACATTTGGAGAGGGACCAGAGAGGGTTGCAGGAGAGGCAACAGGGGTGGGTTGAGGTGGTTTACTGATCCGGTTTCGACGGGAGAACTCGTAGACGGTCAGATCATCATCAAAGCCGCAGTTGTCCTCTGTATCTCCGCTGAAACAGTTGGCGTAGACTGTATGGCAGCCACATGCATCACGATGAGTAGGACGTACAGAGGATAGAGAGGAAGCATTGTCAAGTTGAATCTCTGAAGGGTTGCCTTTGTGTGACTGAGGTTGTTCTGACTTGCAGGTCCCAAATTGCCGGTGCAACTCTGTGGCCTCTGTGGACAATTTCTGCCTCAGGTCAGGATGGCTTGATGACATTGGAGGTTTCCCATTGGTGTCCTTCACGGGAGTTGGGGTCACTTCCTCCGGTCCATCTTTGAGCTTCACAATGACTACTTCCGCATCTTTCTCTTTCCAGTTAATCAAAGATGGCACTGAAGTGGCTTTGGGGGACACCTTGGATTCTTGATTCACACTTGTCCCATTGGTTGCCGTATTGCCTGTTGATGAAATAGTGTTGCTGAGTGCTACTGTCCCCAAGATCTCTTGGGAACGGGTGAGGTACCAGGGCATATCCTGAATTTTTCCACGCAAGGCTGTGGCAGACAGACGTCCGGACGAGCCTGTTCTGCTGGGGAAACTATTCCCAGTTTGAGCTGGATCTTCAGGAACAATATTTACCGACTGAACTGAAGGAGAAGGTAAGGGAGATGGAGATGGGGTAGGAGTGGTTGAAGCACTTGTCGGTTTAACTGTAGAGCTTTTAGCCTTTAGTTCAGTTCTTAGGTTCTCGTGGCTAAGAGAAACACCCTTACTCAGTGTAGAGGCTGGGGAGGTACTGGTACCACTGGTACCATTTCTCTGAGACCAGGGGTGTAGAGAAAGACCATTAGGGGGAACTTTTGTCTTTTCCTCAGGTTTTTGTGACTGGGCATTGACTGCCTTTGAAGGTGGCTGTAAAACAATGAATGATGGCTTTGGAGGTATTGGGGGCTTTGCGTTCTTCTGGGGAACTTTATTTTCTGTTTTTCTAGTTTCAAGAAAGTCTGATGACTGTTGTTGTAGCGTGCCCTTGCTGTCTGTTGTGATTTCCCCAAATTTAGTAGTTCCTTTGGCATTTGTTGGCTCTTTCTGACTTGGCTTAATGTCTTGACTATCAAGTCCTTCAAGATCAACGTGATTTGGAGTAGTCTTCTTTTCTAGACAGGCCGGGACATGGTCAGATATTCCATTTTGAGGTCTGGGTCCATTTTGGGGAGTCTCTAGGTCTACTAAAGTCTGCTGGGGAAGGGTAGCTTGGCGTACAGCTGTAATTAGTGTGGAAGACAATGGTGGTCCAGGCCCTGTGACTGGTTTAAACTCCATGGTATCTGGCTCCATCTCCAGAAGGTGAGCATTTCGGCCAGGGATGTCCCCATTGCAGTGTTGGGCCTTCTGACCCATGGAGGGGTTAGCAGAGAAAGGTTTAGTCTCCACAGGTGTAGGTTTAGGGGGCAAAATCATTGAGGGCTGATGGACCTCCAATTCAGGGTTTTTAGAATCAGGGATCAGAGGGGTGAAATGGTTGGCGAGAGAAGGGTTTTCTTTTGGGTTCTCTGATGAGACACTGTCCTCCTCCTTGCTGTCTCTGGATTCAGGAGCTTTTGTCTGGTCCACACAAGCCTTGATGTCATAAACACTAAGAGAATGACGCATGTTCTCAGAATCTGAGCTTTTATCTGCAAAAGAATAAGAGGTAAGGGAGACTTGTACATTTGTATATCAATAAAAACCTAGATATTTAACACTTTAAAGGAATATTTCAGGTTCAATACATTAAGCATTTGTGACAATAATGATTACCTTCAAAAACCTATTTTGACTCATTTCTCAGCAAAAATCGCAGCAAGGCACTTACAAGATGAACATAATAGGGGTGTGATGAGACACTTAGCTCTGTCATTTCAGTTCTACTTTCTGAGTATGAATTATCATATGCATTGAAAGACAACAATATTCAAGCACTGTAAAAGATTTTGCCACAAACTCAACTGACTGGCTTCTCTCCTGTATGATTTCACATGAGTCTCTTCAGACCTTACTGTACATGAATTATGCACTTTTCTCAAGAACTTCTGGTTGAGGCTGTGTGTGACCTCCTAAATGAACTCCTTTCCACAAATTGAACATAGAAATAAAAACAGTATAAATACAAATAAATCAATATTACAGTTTTCTTAGTCTTATTAAGTGCAAACAAATAAGTGCAACCATAATCAAAGTACTCTCTCAATATTTAAAGTGCAAACAGAGACCAGAGCTAATTGGTGGTTACAACTACACAGTCCAGCCTGAGATAGGTTTGATATTGTAAGACAGGCTATTGTATGTAGCCTGATTTGTGAACATCAGGGAGTTCGCGTTTTACTTTTGCTTTCGAATTCGTGATTGCACGTACTCTGTGTATGAGGCGGTGGTGCTGAGTGTGCATTCTATAAGATAAGACATTTTTCAGACACTTAGGCTTTGTTGCGCAATGAATCCTTCGCCATGGTCATCTCACCTTACTCACATGATCAGTGAACTGTGATTGCTGCTGCACTTTGTGCAACTCTGCAGCTCATGCTGGATGAGCAGAGCAGACGTTTACAATTGAAGTCTCCGTTATCCAACTGACTGAAATGGTTATTTATAAAAAATAAAGCAAAATGACCGGTGGGCACCGTAATGTAATGTAAACGTAGCGGTGGCATATTCTATGCTAATGTCACCCTCACATTCCATTATGGCAATATCGTGAGACAGCAAGGCACGAGATCTCGTCACACCCCTAGAAAACACTGTTCTGATAGTATAGCCAAAAGATTTAAACATTATGCATGTTCGGAATAATGTCTTACTAACCTTGTCTGTGTAAATTTATATCCAATATTTATTATGGATATAAACCATCTAAAGACAGTAAATCCTGCTACTCTGACATGCAATATACAAGAAATATGACTTTATGTAAAATAAATGCAAAAATAATTATTTAGACAATTTTACAGATGAAATAATAGACTTTTAAAAGAGAAGTGCCTTTACAAAAATAATAAGCTTTACATTTCTGCTTTTAAACCCTCCGCATAGTTTGCATTCATTTCTAGCGCTTTACCATAACATACATTTTAGCTTGTTTTTGGGGGGACCAGTCGAAACGACTTTCTCTGGTAATTGACTTTGTGCTATAAATGTTGTTGATAAAGCTTAACTTGTATTGAACCTGGAACATTCCTCAGAATGCACAAATGTTTTCTGGTAAAAATAGACCGTTCACTGACCTGTGAGGCCTTGCTCTGTAATGGGAGGGGTGAATCGATCTTGGGCATCATAAAATTCATCCTCAGATTCTGAACAACTGTCTCTAGAGTTCTTCGATTTTTCAGGGACATTTGAGGGCACAGTTCTTTTCAGCACAGATTGTGCTATTATTTTTGAAGATGGTCCCTGTTGTTTAGCTTCATTTGTCTGGTTCTTTGGGAAGCTCTTTCCCTCTTGTCTACATGCTGGATGGTTGTGAATCCTGGTGAAGAGTGCCTGAAAGTTTACTCCTGCTAATTTAGCATTTATGCTGTTAGTGGTGCAGGAGGCCAACACTGCCTCAAATTCTGCTGACATGGCGGAAATGCGACCGTCATTTCCTTCGTCGTCATCGTCCTCCTCACTCAATGCATCGTCGCTGGCTGCAGGAGGACTTGGCAAGCTGTCTGACATTTGGGAGAGTTCAGAGAAGCACAGACCTGAGTGACTATTGTAGGTCAGGTCACAAGGTCGTACGGGTTTGTTTGAACTGCCCCTTTCATGCAAACGCTCCGGTGCCTCTAGGAGGTAAGGGTGATGGACATCCAGACCTGAAGCCCCAGAACTGGGCTTCTCTTCCAGAGAGGCATCCATATGGCCAAGCCCACCAATGGCTGCCTTGATACTCTCCTCCAGTGCATTCAGCGAGTTACTGGACAAACTGGAAAAGCTGCTATTGACCCGAGGATCCGTGTACCATCCGGTCTCCAAAAGGGCGTCCATTCTCACGGCGTAATCCTCATCTCCAACAGAATCTCTCTTGCTCACATCGTCTCCTTCGTCTTCTAAAAAGGGATGCGTTACAATCACTCTGACCCTTTCTGCCTCTGCTTCACTTTTCCCTTCGGCTTCCTCTCCTTCCTCTGTGCCATCATTTGTATGAGTGGATATAGTGTCCTCTGACAGCGGAGTGTCCAGCAGTCCCTCCATGGCGTAGTCATCCTCTGAACTGTCTTCTGAATCGCTCCCACATCGAGAAACATACCCTACACATGGCAAACACATTAAACATCACTTATATTATACATACACATTGTAGCCAATAAGAACCATGGTATTTATGGAAGCTCTTTGGAATACCATGTAAACATCAAGATACATATATGGTATATTTCAAAGTAACACATGATCACTGTACTATAGGACTTTTTTGAGTAAATCTTTTTTGAGTGAATATTTTGACCAAATCTCCTACCTTCTTCTGCCGGAATGCGTCGCATTTTAGGTCTCGGTCCCCAGCGAAAAACATTGATGTTGGGGTCCACCAGCAGTTTGCAGTATCCGGCCAGGAGACAGGCCAGATCTTTAGCTGCTACGGATTCCATTAACAGGGCTATAGGCTGCAAGTTGCAGGAGAAAGAGATGGTCTGATAGTTTACATATATAGAAAGGGAGAGATAAAAACATATTTCTGTCCCTGGGTGTTTATCCACACCTGTATGTTCTGAAGGTACAGTTTCAGCATTTTATTTTAATCTGTTTGCAGACGTGTACACACCTGTATGTCCTGCAGGTAGATCTTGACCATGCTGACTCTGTCAGACTCTGAGAGCACCTCTATTCGGGTGATGTAGTGGAAGTCAATGATGGTGGAGATCATGTTGAGCTGGTGGTTTAGTATTTGGCTGATCCCGTATCTCGCTCCCACCAGCAAACTCACCAATGACTCCCTGTCCTGCAGCTGTAAGACACACATTTCCTTCAATCTGACTCATTCTAACCAAAAAAGTTCATTAACATCTTAAAGAGGCCATATTGTTCATTATTTTCCACATATTCTCCATTGTTGCAGCTCCTCTCTTCCCAGTCTGTCAGTAACGCTCTGTTTATTTCCTGTCTCTATGAAGCCCCTCTTTCAGAAAAGCACAATGTGCTCCGATTGGTCGGCTGGACCAGTGATTGGTCATTAGGGAAATGTCCCGCCCCTTACCATAACCTCCAGTTTCAACACACTACTAACTAACTCAACCAGGCCCCGCCCCTTTATTCTGCGTATGAATTATTTAAATGAGGAATATTGTGAAGAAAACTCAAGACTACAATGGAGGCATTTCAGGGAGTTCACTGACACTGATATAGTGGGACTTTTTCATGCTCAAACAGCAACATTTCACACTAAATATAGATAAACATGGGAAAAAAAGCATGATAGGTCCTCATTAACTAAGGATCATTAAAATGGTCCAAAGTAGTCGAATGAATCTTATGAGCCAGGTCTTTTTAATGAATCACTCTCTGGCTTCAGGTCATTTCAAGGTTTATTTTTATGTCATTGCAAGTGATGCTGCTATTTCATCCAAATCTCTTGCTCCCTAGAGCCGCCAGCTTATATAACATGCTTAAATTAATATCCTTAAAAATGGAAGGATGCTTGACAAGATTTTATCCAGCGTAACATTACCAAAAAAAAAAAACGTCAGACAAGAGAGGAAAATAAACGCAGCATATCTGTGCCCTGCAGATTTTGTTTGCTATTCACGCTGAATGTGGCAGATGGACAGAACTCTCTCACCAGCATGGTGGCGTTGTAGCTTCTCCCGCTGTATGACATCAGCTCCGCCATCTGGGTCAGATAAGCCAAACGGGCCTGAGATGCAGAAATCACCTGAAAGAGTGAGATAGAGGCTCTTACAACTGTTGCATACCGCATAGAAACCCAGTATGTTTGTTAAAATGTGCAGGATATAACTTATATATATACAGTACAGTCCAAAAGTTTGGAACCACTAAGATTTTTAATGTTTTTAAAAGAAGTTTTGTCTGCTCACCAAGGCTACATTTATTTAATTAAAAATACAGTAAAAACAGTAATATTCTGAAATATTATTACAATTTAAAATAACTGTTTTATATTTGAATATATTTCACAAAGTAATTTATTCCTGTGATCAAAGCTGAATTTTCAGCATCATTACTCCAGTCTTCAGTGTCACATGATCCTTCAGAAATCATTCTAATATGCTGATTTGCTGCTCAATAAACATTTAATGTGTACAATTGTACAAAATATTTGTGTACAATATTTTTTTTCAGGATTATTTGATGAATAGAAAGTTCAAAAGAACAGTGTTTATCTGAAATCTAATCTTTTGTAACATTATAAATGTCTTTACTGCCACTTTTGATTGACTTAATGCATCCTTGCTGAATAAAAGTATTCATTTCTTTAATTTCTTTTCAAAAAAAATAAAATAAACATTCTCACTGACCCCAAACTTTTGAACGGTAGTGTATAATGCTACAGAAGCTTTGTATTTCAGATAAATGCTGTTCTTTTGAACTTTCTATTCATCAAGGAATCCTGAAAAAAAAAGTACACAACTGTTTTCAACATTGAAAATAATCATAAATGTTTATTGAGCAGCAAATCAGTATATTAGAATGATTTCTGAAGGATCATGTGACACTGAAGACTGGAGTAACGATGCTGAAAATTCAGCTTTGCATCACAGGAATAAATTACTTTGTCAACTATATTTAAATAGTACACAGTTATTTTAAATTGTAATAATATTTCACAATATTACTGTTTTTTACTGTATTTTTAATTAAATAAATGTAGCCTTGGTGAGCAGACGAAACTTCTTTTAAAAACATTAAAAACCTTAGTGGTTCCAAACTTTTGGACTGTACTGTATATACACACACACACACGCACACACATACATACATACATACATACATATATATATCAAGGTGATATCAAGGTTAAATATATTCAGGTTTAAACATGCAATACACACAGATTTAACAGCTATGATATATAACATATCTTTATCTTAAAATTAAATAAAAAACATTTCTCATAAAGAAACAAGAACATGGTAAAATAGTCTTAATAAAGCTATTAAAGTTATTCAGTCAAGAACATTTATTGATTTTCTCTTTTTCTTTTGTTATTTGATTAACATTTATGACGGACAGCTGCAGGTTTATTAGGCTACTGTCACTTTAAGGCCGAATGCACGAATCCAATACACTAATACACATCTGATATTCTTCCAACCGTTTCATTCACTTAAGACATAACCAACTGTGTTTATGTGAATACCTGCCAAAACGGATATTTCGACATAATTTTCTGTGTATTTATCCATTCAAGCTCAGAAAGATAGATGAAAGATGAAAGAGAGCTCAGTTCAGTACTTGTGTGCTGTCTGAGACGTGGCTTTCTGTGTGCCTACAGAAAAACGGACTGAATTAAAAATGGACTGAATAGTCTGCTCTTCTCTTTCTCCCAGATATTTACATTTTTGAAAAATTTTTTGCAGCAAGTGTATGCCAACTTGTGTCCCGCCGGGTATATCAGCACGTTACAATTCAAATGTGCATATCTACAGTGCGGGACATCAGTTCTGAAAACTCTCAAAAAGTTCTCAAAACTCTCGTTTTTATTCGTTGACGAAAATGTCAATAGATTTTCATCATGGTTTTTGTCATTCAAAACTTGTTTTTATTTAGTTCTCATCTTGTTTTCGCCAGTGAAAAAATGTTGTAGGATGAAAATTATTAATCAACGAAATTAACACTGACTCTCATCCACAATGCAAAGGTGTTATCAGGTGGTTGTTTACTGGACCAAGTCATAAGAGTTCTATGATATTTTATTCTAAAACAATGATTCGAGTCATCAATCTTATATCTACCGATCATCTTATCGCACACACACCTTCTGCCGTGGTTCTAGCAGCGACTGGATCTTCTTCATGTGGTGGTTGAGAGCTTTCCTCAGATCTTTCTCTCTCATGTTCCTCAGCAGGGTGGGAGAGATGAAGCTCTCTAAACCAAACTCCTTACTGACACACAGACACACACACATGCATTAAATGACTGTTTTATAATGTAGCTGGAGTATTTTTGAGTGTATCTGTGCACTCTTACACAATGCTCTTAACAGATGCTCTTGTCGTCTGCCCGCAGCTCGCCAGTTTCTCGTGCATGTGCAGAGCGGCTAGTCTCAGCGCTGTGTTACATTTCATCTCTACAGCGTAGCGTTCCTGTAACACATCTCCCACACTCTACACACACACACACACACAACAGGGTTACTATAGTTCAAGAGGATATTATGCCCTTTTACAAAGTCTTGATGTTGTTTTTTGGCTCTACTAGAACAGGTTTTCATGATTGAATGTTGATTATTTTCCTCATATTCTCCATTGTTGCAGCTCCTCTCTTCCCAGTCTGTCAGTAACGCTCTGGGGTGTGTTTCCTAAAAGCATCATTAACCATCTATGGTCGCAAGTTCTGTCTTTATTAGCATAGTTTGACGAGTCGCTGTTTCCTGAAACCATAATTCCAATGAACAGCATCGCAAAATTGTGTTGTTGAAACACGACAGCTCTCGACCTGCAGTTAGAAGCATAGTTTCTTGTTTTTATGACATTTGGACTTAAAGGTGCCCTAGAACTTTTTTTTTTAAAAGATGTAATATAAGTCTAAGGTGTCCCCTGAATGTGTCTGTGAAGTTTCAGCTCAAAATACCCCATAGATTTTTTTTAATTCATTTTTTTAACTGCCTATTTTGGGGCATCATTAGAAATGCACCGATTCAGGGTGTGTGGCCCTTTAAATCTCGTGCTCCACGCCCCAAGAGCTCGCGCTTGCCTTAAACAACATAAAAAAAGTTCAAACAGCTAATATAACCCTCAAAATGGATCTTTACAAAGTGTTCGTCATGCAGCATGTCTAATCGCGTAAGTACAGTGTTTATTTTGATGTTTACATCTAATTTTGAATGAATTTGAGGCTGTGCTCCGTGGCTAACGGCTAATGCTACACTGTTGGAGAGATTTATAAAGAATGAAGTTGTGTTTATGAATTATACAGACTGCAAGTGTTTAAAAATGAAAATAGCGACGGCTCTTGTCTCCGTGAATACAGTAAGAAACGATGGTAACTTTAACCACATTTAACAGTACATTAGCAACATGCTAACGAAACATTTAGAAAGACAATTTACATATATCACAAAAAATATCATGTTATCATGGATCATGTCAGTTATTATCGCTCCATCTGCCATTTTTTGCTATTGTCCTTGCTTGCTTATCTAGTCTGTTGATTCAGCTGTGCACAGATCCAGACGTTACTGGCTGCCCTTGTGTAATGCCTTTCATAATGTTGGGAACATGGGCTGGCATATGCAAATATTGGGGGCGTACATATTAATGATCCCGACTGTTACGTAACAGTCGGTGTTATGTTGAGATTCGCCTGTTCTTCGAAGGTCTTTTAAACAAATGAGATTTACATAAGAAGGAGGAAACAATGGTGTTTGAGACTCACTGTATGTCTTTTCCATGTACTGAACTCTTGTTATTTAACTATGCCGAGGTAAATTCAATTTTTGAATCTAGGGCACCTTTAATAAATCCTCATCTGGAGCAAAACAAGCAAGCTGACATTCAGTATAATCTATATCTTTTATTTCATATATATACAAATGTCATTTTCGTCTTTTAGTTTATTGAGAGATATAATGTGCCATTTTTGAAGAGCATGCGTACGCCTACTTTGAGCCTATGACTGAGTCTGGAAATAAAGAAAAATAACAGAAAAATGAGCATCAGTTGCCATGTCTGTAATTTATAGCAAAAAATCTGGCATTAATTTGATCATTAAAAGAAGTTATTACTCCATCATCTGCGTGACATCATTAACCAGTGTGGTTGAACGACAAATTTGCAACAATACGGTTTTGAGAAGCTGTTCGATGCATCGTACTATGGTAGTGAAGCAGCGAGTTACATCGATGTACGGGAAACACACCCCTGTTTATTTCCTGTCTCTATGAAGCCCCTCCTTCTGAAAAGCACAATGTGCTCTGATTGGTCGACTGGAGCAGTGTGTTGTGATTGGCCAAAATAAAAATGAATTCACAACATGAATAAAACAGTAACAGTATGATACTAAAATAACACTGATACACACAGTGTTCTTAGTTTTATTCATCTTTTGAATTAGCTTTTATTTTTATGTTAATTTTAGTTTAATATTTTTTGTAATTTCGCTATGTGCTTTTGTCATTTTATTAGTTTATTTTTTTAAATACTGCTATTTAGGTTTAATTTCTTGTTATTTCAGTTTTATTCTTTATTTATTTCCAATGAATAATTTTAGTGCTTCAACTGTTATTTCAGTTTATTGCCAAGGCAACATTTCTCATTTTCATTTAGTAGTAGTTTTTAACTAATATTTATATTTAATTATATTTCAGCTTTAATCAAATTAACAGAAATGTTTTTAGGGTAACACTTTGGTATGGGGAATACATATTCACTATTAACTATGACTTGCTTCAATAAACTATTAATTTACTTATTATTAATAGTTAGTAAGGTAGTTGTACCGTTCAAGTTTAGGTATTGGGTAGGATTATGGGATGCAGAATAAGTCATTAAAATGTGCTTTTAAGTACCAATAAACAGGTAATAAGCAACTAGTTAAAAGTGAGAATTTTTTCCCATACTAAAGTGTTACCGTTAATAATCCTGCTCAAAGCTGTGCTTTATTTCTATAATCAAAGTGTGTGACCTGTTGGAAGAGGTACTCAAAGGCCACGGGATCATCCTGCAGGAGGTCCATGGGGTCTCTGGGAATGAAACAGACCCTGAACAGACACCTGTAGTCGTGCGAATCCTTCTTCTGGACCACCTGAAAGAGCGGAAACATGACAGAGAAAATGACACATATCTGTAAACCTTGCATCAAAATTGCATTGTTGAGAGAGTGCTTGATGTTAATTGCACGTGTAATGTGGCACTCGGTTGCTAAGGTGTTCTGAGTGGTTGCTAGGGCATTGCTTGGATGTTCTGGATGGTTGCTAGGGTGTTGGGTCGTTGTTAGGTGGTTGCTTCTGACGTGGTTGCTAGAGTGTTCTATTTGTATTTGCTATTTGTCATGCTACGTATATTGCCGCAATTGTAAAAGATAGCTTCTTACACATAGAATTATTTTGAAAGCCTCTCCATCTCCAAAAATACACCCCAGTTAAGAGCATTGCTACTTTAGTCAGTCAGTGAGCGTTACCTTCTGTATGAGCTCCTCCTCGTGCAGCAGCAGCAGTTTGGTGATGTTATATTGCTGTTCCAGCACCAGTGAGAAATGCTCAATAGATCGAATGGACAGCCTTTCTTTCAGAGTCAACACGATATCCTGCACACAGAGACAGCTTCAGTACCACATCCACACAAAGTCAGTATGGATTTTAGAAGTTTGTGAGAAGTAAATGTAAAAGTCTTAGAATATAAAGTAACAATGATTGGTGATAAACATAAAGCAGGGCAACAGCTCACTGTGTGATGAAGCCTATAGAATGTAGTTATATGACCCTAAAATTCAAGATATCAGCCCCTGTATGAGTTTTTGTCTCATATTTAAATATTATATGATAGTTAAGCAATATCATATGAGTAACAGGCGCAATATCACACGACTGCTGTTTTTGTTCCAAATAGCAGGAGTGCAAATGTGATATTGATTTTATACAACAGTTCAATAAATAAGAAGTTAATATTGTTATGTTTTAGACACAATATTGTCTGTTTTTGCTCAAATTTGCCAATGAAAATATTCCCAATAAAGCTAGAGCAGAACTGTTGTGTGTCTCCGAGCAACACACACAGCTGAATGAATCAGCTTTTTGAGCGAATCAATTGGGTGAACCAATGATTCAATGACTCATTCATAAAGAGAGCCATTTATTTCATTCTTGAATGAATCAGCCGTTTGAATGAATCGAATGACTCAATGACTTACTCATTTAGACACTTACCGCCCCCTACTGGCAGTTTTAGTTATTTATTATTTCGTTAAAAAAAAAACCCTGTACGACTTTCTTTCTTTTGTGAAACATAGAAAATATTTTGGTAACCAAACTGCTTTGGTGTGTAAATATATCAAATACCAATTCAGACGCAGCTTCTGAAGAAAAAAAATCATGGCCGTTGTAGAAGTTTATGTATAATAAAACTCTATGTTGAATAAAATTAAATATTTATTTTTTACAATGTCTATTTGATGCTTTTCTTATTTCACACAATAATGAGTTTGAATTATCTTTATTATTTTTATTATTATTATTATTATCTTGATTTGATTAATTAATCGGCACATCATGTAATTAATTAGATTAAAAATTTTAATCACTTGACAGCCCTAAAAAAACTAAAATAACACTGCATTAAATCTTATACATGTTAGCTTTGCCTGAAGTTAACATAAAATTGTATTTTTGCCAATTGCATATTTTCATCTTTTCACAAAAATAAGGTTAAGATCAAACAATAACTGACGGACCCCCTGCAGTGCCACAAGTTTATTTTGAGTACAGAAACCAAAACAACAATCTCAAACCTTGACAGTGGTGGTCTTGTGAAATTTGAAGGCTTTAGTCTGGCCGTTCTCCAGGTAGACCTTCAGAACGTTGGGCAGGAAGAGAAGAGAGTTTCCCTGCAAACAGTGAATAAAACATGGCTGAACGAGAGAAAGTGCAACGTGCAATATGGCGGCATTAGTCCCGCCTTCAAAATAATAGAGCCAATCGCTGATTATTAAAGTCTGCTATTAGAAGCTCTGTTTGCTGATTTTGGCATGACCCGTTTGACGTAGGGTGTCGTGGTGATTCATAAATGACAACAGGAAACAGGACACAAGAATTGTTCTGGTTGTGTCCAGAGTTGGCTTGAGATTCGAGTTTGTGCGTGGCTTTACCTGAGTGTGTCCGTTGACCACCACCTCTTCTGCAAAGCGCACTTTAACGGGGTTTCTTCTCAGGCGAGCTCTCTTCTCTGCTGTTATGAACGAAGACTTGGGATTCTGAAAGCAAAAAGAAGTTTTCTTTAAATTCTGATACCTGTATGTGGGATTCAAGGAAAAATGAATATGGTAGGAATAGAAATGGTAGATTAGATTCCATTTAATAATTCTAGCTTTTAAATGATTCCATGACTGTTTTTCTATAATTCTGAGAAAGAATAAATGGAAAATATTGGGAAAACTTTTTATTGCACAGTTAATTTAGTTGTCAAATTATGTCATAAAATGTTAAAGTCTGTAATGGTGGAAGAATTTAGACATTCCAGAACCACTAGTTTTCTTTTGTTAGTGTTGCCATTTGTTCAGTATGTATTTGTGCATATTGTTGTTATGACTCTATATTATTGCTACTCTGAACCAGTGTTTTAGTTTATTATAGTTTTATTACTATTTTGAATTAGCTTATTAGGTTTCATTTTAACTTTACTTACATTTTTAGTCATTTTGTTATGTGCTTTTGTCATTTCATTATTATTTAAAATACTGCTATTTAGGTTTAATGTATTATTTCAGTTAATGTATTATTTTCAGTTAATAATTTTAGTGCTTCTACTTTTGCCAAGGCAACATTTCATTTTGTTTAGGGTTTTTAACAAATATTCATATTTTATTTTATTTCAGCTTTATTTCAATTAACAAAAACATTTTTAATAGTTTTCATTTTAGTTTTAGTTAACGATAATAATCCTGCTCTGTGCAACGACCTAGAGCTGGGAAAGGCGCTTTATAATTAAAAGATATTATTATTATCATTATTATAAACAGTACAAAAAAAATCCTTCAGTTTCAGTATAACAACAACAAGACAAATGGAATAAGAATCTTCAGTACACACCGTCATATTTCTGAGAATCATCATGGTTACAGAGTCCTGGCATTCCCTAAGGGGCGGAGCATAAAAATGACATCATTACAAAATCATGACCTCATCATATTTCCAGTGGGGTAAGATACAAGCAAGCAACATCAACTCAGCAAAGTTATTTCAGTGGTGTTCCTCTAATCACCTAATCATCTGCTCCGTGTTTTCAGGGGAAAGATCTTCTATGGCTTTATTGTTCACTTTTAGGATCTGATCTCCAGGAAAAAGCTGTCCGTCTGCTGGGCCTCCTACAAATAAACACACACACATAAAAATAAATATTAAGACACGACTCTAGTTTCATGCATACTGAACAAAACCTTCATCTGTAAGCCAGTGTCTGTTTTATATTCCGACAGGTAAAAGTCTGATCATTTAGAAACCAAATAACACACCTCTCTTCAGCAAGTCACATGATTTAAGATGTCATTCATGGTGTAAAGGGTTTGTTCAAATCTCTAAACCGAACTATGAGTAAAAGCAGTAGTGCTGCAGTGCGATTGTGAAAGATGCTCCTGTGGATGGAGTGTCTTATTGTGTGCCTGTCTTTTCACATTGCAATTCTATTCAATATGCAAACACAGAACAAAACAGAGGTGGTTAAAACTACACAGACTAAGACAGGTTTGATATTGAGAGACGCAGCCTTAAATGATGGTGTAAGTGTGACCGCGGCGCGCCGGCGCCTCCATGTCATTATTATATTGTCTGCTAATTGCTTTTTATGTATTAAATCCAGGCAATTGGTTGATGAAAAATGTATTAAAATTAAGATACAATTTATACTAAATGAAATTCACTTTCTTCAAAACAAAACTTAAACTTGAAACTAAATGTGCTTTTTTAATGGCTAAAACACATAGGCTACAGACTCTCTTTTTGTACAAATTGCAGCACATTCATTTAATTCTGAATTTTGCACATGTAAGTTGAAAGGCATTTGTTTGTGCATAGTAAAACATATCTGTAACATTTATCAAGTTCATAATTGTGCATGCATTTATTAATTGTTATCTTAATGAATAATATGACAAGGAAGAAGCATGTAAACTGCGTTGTTTATTCAGAAGTCCGCGTTTTTTGCTGTCACAGGCGAGCAGCGTGCCACATTTAATGCACGAGACAAAGCCAACACATATGTCGTCACTCCCCACGAAATGTTTCCATACCTCCGATTTTCCTCCAAACTTGCTCAAAGTTAATTCTCCTGTTTTAATTTTTTTCTTTGCTTCTTCAAGCTCAATGTTGCACTTAAGCTGCTGAATAGTACAGCAAGCACAGCAGGTGTTTTATCACTAATCCACTGATTAAAATGATTTGATTTAATGATCATCAATTCTCGTAATGAAAGATTGATCAACTACAGTCAGATTTTTGAATGCTTTTAAAAGGAGACTTTTATGCTCACCAAGGCTGCATTTATTTGTTTAAAAACACAGTAATATTGTGAAATATTATTCCAATGTAAAATAGCCATTTTCTATGTGAATATATAGTAAAGTGTAATTTATTCCTGTGATCAAAGCTGAATTTTCAGCATCATTACTCCAGTCTTCAGTGTCACATGATCCTTCGGAAATCATTCTAATATGACGATTTTCTGCTCAAGAAACATTTATCATTATTATCATCATCATCATCATCATCAGTGAATATGTTAGGGCTTTATTCAAATCACCATCCCTAAAAGTTAAAGTGATGCCCTCCTTCACACACGCCACTAGTGAATGCACACTATTGAGAAAGTTGCATTGTTAATTCATTATTAATGTCACGTCTGGTGCTTCTGTGGATTGAGTGTCTGCATTGCTCTGTTCTGCCATTTACACTCATTTGTCTTCAAGCCAAAATATACACACATACACATAAACACAATCTGCCCTGACAACATCCTCTTAGTCCCAACCATCTCTCCCTCTCAGTCTCCTCTCACATAATTGTGTGCTGTAGGGCCGTGAGGTTCTCCCTCTGGGCTTTTATCAGCTGTTTCTGCTGCAAAAAAAGACAGAAGTCAGCACTGCAGAATGATTGTGTGTGTGAGAACGCAAGTTCACACAACAGCTTTGCTGCAAGATCTAGAGAGCGGCCGTGCCGTCTACGGTCTGTATAGGCAGACTAAAATTGAACCTTATAAGTGGCTAACTTGGATTTGAAGTGCTCTACAAAATGCGGGAAACATCTTCAGTTTCATGGGCAGACTTGCTACAAATGTCTTGCTAAAAATGTCAGCCGAGTCTCTGTAACTAGGGCAATGATGTTGATGTGCAACAAAGACTTTAGATATACAAAGACGGTGCACTTATATTAATAAGTCCCACTTTCTAAATAAAACCTTGGTAAAGTCATCGTGTCACTGCAGCTGTCGTTGTGTTGAGAAATCGAGTCCCCCCAGGAGTCAGGTCTCCTTTAGGACCCCGAGTGACCCCATTGGTTCAACAGACTTTTAATGAGTAGTATTTTTAGCACCTGATTATAATTCCTGCATAATTCCTCTCATTATGATACTTTAAAATGCTTTATAAGCATGACAATTGATGTACTTAGCATGAAAATTAAAGGGTTGGTTCACCCAAAAATGAAAATTCTGTCATTAATTACTCACCCTCATGCCGTTCCACACCCCTAAGACCTTTGTTCATCTTCGGAACAAAAATTAAGATATTTTTAATGAAATCCTATGGCTCAGTGAGGCCTGCATAGCCAGCAATGACATTTCCTCTCTCAAGAACCATTAATGTACTAAAAACATATTTAAATCAGTTCATGTGAGTACAGTGGTTCAATATTAATATTTTAAAGCCACGAGAATATTTTTGGTGCGCCAAAAAAACAACAAAATAATGACTTATTTAGTGATGGCTGATTTCAAAACACTGCTTCAGGAAGCTTCGGAGCGTTATGAGTCAGCGTGTCGAATCAGCGATTCGGAGCGCCAAAGTCACGTGATTTTAGCAGTTTGACACGTGATCCGAATCATGATTCGACACACATAGATTCATAACGCTTCGATGCTTCCTGAAGCAGTGTTTTGAAATCGGCCATCACTAAATAAGTCATTATTTTGTTGTTTTTTTGGCGCACCAAAAATATTCTCTTGGCTTTATAATATTAATATTGAACCACTGTACTCACATGAACTGATTTAAATATGTTTTTAGTACATTCATGGATCTTGAGAGAGGAAATGTCATTGCTGGCTATGCAGGCCTCACTGAGCCATCGGATTTCATCAAAAATATCTTATTTTGCGCTCTGAAGATGAACGAAGGTCTTACAGGTGTGGAACAGCATGAGGTTGAGTAATAAATGACAGAATTTTCATTTTTGGGTGAACTAACCCTTTAATTTATTAAAAATGTATAATAGTAATATTATATACTATACCACATTGCTATTATTGAGCACGTTTACATGCACACTGATGACTCACAAATATCAGCTTATTGAAATAACCAGTTTTCCCCATTTACATGCAAACCAGTAACCTGACAACACAAGTAAACCGTGTTTACATGACTTTATTAATACATCAGGTTATTTTCCTGTCGTGACGTCAAAAAATAATCATTTGCATATCTGACTCAGAGTATTTCATATGTTATGTCAGTTGTGATGTTAAATAAAGCTTGCAACATGTCAGCGAGAAACTTACGGCTCATATATTATCCTCTCATGCAGTTACAGTTGCAGTGTTTTGACTGACCACTTCTACCTCTGCTGCACGAGAGATGAAAACACATTTTTACAATTTTCTGGGTCTTGAAAGAGTCTGTGTTTATGATATTTCCTTCTTCCTTTCCCGCAAAATGCTCGCTCTGTCTGGATGCATTTGAAATCAGCACTAAGGATGTGTTTCTGTCACGTACCACACATGCACACTTCAATAAGCAGACAGAAAGCAGGTTAATGCCAAAAAACAACCTGTTCCGACCGGTTTATGCTCAAGCTGTTTATGACCTTACTCCGATAAAAGAAAACCGGGTACAGCGTTTACATGACCACGTTCGTTGTCGGCTTAATAAGCATAATCGGCTTAAGAACGTGCATGTAAACGCACTCATTGTGTAAAATTAATATTAAATTACTTTTACAAAACAGAGTATGTTTCATCCTTATCCTTATAAATAAAATACATTTTAGGCATTGTTTCCAGTTTGTTTTATTATGCAGCAAACAGGCATTCATTTTATATTTCAAGCATGTTGTTTGTGCACTTAATTGCATAAACATCATGCAATAGTGAAATAGATTATAATTAGTCAAGACATCGCGCTAACAACTTTTGATCAGGCATTACCGCATGGGTCCTAAAGGAGACCAGATTTCCGACGGGGACTCGATTTCTCATGACACCGTCAGAAGCAGTTTTTGAGATTGCAGGATTCCCCCATTCAAGCAGACAAGACTTGGTCTTAGATGCTCAAAACAGCTGCAAATATGGCCAAATATTTCCTTGAAAGACTTTGATGTGCAATTAATCTCTGAGCCTCTTTTCTGTGAAATTGGTTTTCTGTTGAAATTCTGGATTCTATGTGTGTGAGATATTGTGTGTCAGTAAGAGTTCAGAATGAGAATAAATGCAATGTGTCAGTGCATGTTTGAGAGGAAGAGATGATGTGTGAAGGAGTTTGTGCACCTGCATCTTAATGAATTACATAAACGAGAGAGGAGCAGGTGTTCAGCTCACACACACCAGCTCAAGTGTCACGTCCTTTCTCACGGTTCCGCCATCAGAGAGCGGGAACATTCAGTCTGATGCAGAAGTGAGATTTATAGACACAAGCATCCAGAGGAAAAGGCTATAAAGGAGATTTTTCTCAGGATAAACATTTGAGAAGCAGGAGAGAGTTTCTTACGAAGGGTTGTCATAGTTAACTGAAACTAAATCTAAATCCATTTTTGTTGCTTTAAATAAAATAAACATTAACTGAAATAAAATAAAATATAAAAATTCAACTAGTTGCCATGTACTAAAATAACTAAAATTGAAAATCAAATAAAATTAATAAAAAAATATACAATAAAAAAACAACAAAAAGTAACAAAAACACACAACAAAATTACTAAAACTTTAACTAAAATTAAGATGAAAATGGAAAAGATAAAATAAAAACTGATTAAAATTATTAATAAAAACTATATAATAAAAAACAACAAAAAAATGACAAAACAATAAAATTACTAAAACTTTAAAATTAATATGAAAAATAAAATATAAAAATAAAAACTGATTCAAAATTTTAATAAAAACTATATATTAAACAAAATAACTAAAATGAAAATAAAAATGTAAAATAAAAATGTATTCAAAATATAAATAAAAACATATATATATATATATATATATATATATTTTTTTTTTTTTAAGAAGACAAAAAACTAATTTACTAAAACTTTAACTAAAATTATAATGAAAATTGAAAATATAAACTAATTCAAAATAGTAATAGACACTATAAAAAAAGGTAAATTACTAAAACTGTAACTATAATGAAAATGAAAATGTAAAATAAAAATGTATTAAAAATATAAATGAAAACATATATATATATATATATATTTTTTTTTTAAGAAGACAAAAAATGAAAAATAAAGATAAAAAAAAATTCAAAATAGTATTAGAAACTATATAATTAAAAAAATAACTTTACAAAAAAATGACAAACAAAAAAATTACTAAAACTTTAACTAAAATGAAAATTAAAAAATATAAAAATAAAAACAAATATATTAATAAAAACTATATAATTCCAGAAACTGAACAAAAACAACTAATTTACTAAAACTTTAACTAAAATTATAATGAAAATTGAAAATATTTATAAAAAAAACTGTTATTAACTGTTATTAATATATAATATGCTTCTTAGAAGCCTCTATTTAATCTTATTGGTGTCTCTGAGAAATATAACAGAGCTCGTTTGTGCTCTTTCTGTCCTCTGGGCACATTTTCTCACGCACAGTAAGGACAGTATCCAAACCCAGCTTCACTTAGATCATAATCTGTGTTTAAAAACAACCTGCTCCAGCGTGTGTGCACGCACCTGGAGTGACGTCCCTGACCAGCAGGGGGTGCTGTGCTGAGAGAGTGAAGCCATGGGAGTCCAGAACAGCGTCTCTGATCACCTCCACCGTCACCTTCACAGGGAAGTTCTGCTGACCCGAATCCCCAGAGCGAGACCTCCTGCCTCCTAAAATACGCTCCCTTTGAGAGAAAAAGAGAGAGAACTTTTTAATAAGAATAAAAAGTTAAAAAATGTCTTTACTGTCCTTTTGATTAATTTAATGCATCCTTGCTTAACAAAAGCAAGCAATGATGAATCAAAAAAAAATCTTGCTAAGCAGCATATTTAAGCTTCACAAAGCTGGAATTTATGGTAGCGCCCATCTGGAAAGCAAGGCCATAAACCTGCGACTCTAATTAATGGAAAACAGTACTATGATCTGATTAGTGTTCTTTTCCTCTGTCTGGATGGGTTTAGAGAAAACCAAACGATGGCTTCAACCCACACAGTCTGTGAAACACATGGGGTTTGGTGGTTGCTCTGTGTGTTGTTCACAGTCCATGTGACATTGCATCATCAAAGTGTGCACTACATCAAAAGAAGACTACAAGGGATGAGGACGGCACCATTTGGGACAGAGCCTAAATCAACCGTCTTCCATGACTGCATCTAAACACCATTAAAGCGGCTTCTGAAGTTCTGGAGCTCCAAATGTGAAGGACGTTTCCACATTCCCAGCTAAAAAACATATTTGTTACCATTAACATTATTTCTGAATGTTCTCGGAATGTTCAAAACGTCCAGTTTTTTAAATGTTTCACATTAACGGAACATTCCATTTTATCATTCTATAAACATTATGTGACTTTAGAATGTTCTCTGGACGTTCTGAAACAAGAAGAAACATTTTTAAATGTTAGACGAACATCCAACTAAAACATTTCAGAAAAAACGCTCCATGAACGATGTATAAATAATGTTTTTGTGTTAACATTATTAAAGACCGGATTACTCTGAACGAACATATCAATGTTACTGGAAGAACGTTTGTTCATAACTTTAGAAGAACCTTGGCAGAACGTTCTGAGAAAGTTCCCTGTTAGTTGGGATTATAGGCTTTTCTGTCCTGAAAAAGGAGTAAAGCTTCATTCACAAACTGAATTTATCCTAGTGTTGTCAAAAGTAACAACTTTCATACTTTTTTAAATTTTAAAAATGTGACGCTTTTCAGAAGCGTTGCCTCTGATTGGCCACTGTGTTCATGTGCTCATCAGACATGTTTGTGATAGGCTACAATGATCAACGCTTCAAAACATGCTGTAATAAATAGATATATTTTACACAGAAACACATGGGAGTGTTTGAAAGCAGCTCCGCTCCCTCTTTCAAAATGCTTTTAAAGGATTAGTTCAATTTCAAATAAAATTTTCCTGATAATTCACTTCACTTATGATTCACTTCAATTCATCAGTGGAAAAGAAATTAAGGTTTTTGATGAAAACATTCCAGGATTATTCTCCTTATAGTGGACTTCAATGGACTCCAAACGGTTGAAGGTCAAAATTACAGTTTCAGTGCAGCTTAAAAGGGCTTTAAGGTGCGTCTCATTACGTTTTCATCAACTTACACCTTATAAAGTTTACTGTAGCTATTTAATGTGGCTGCTCCGTTTTTCCAGTCATTTTGTCAAAATCTCACATTATTAAAGATGAAGGCTTTTTAAGACAGTATTGGCTGAGACACTCTTCTCGCTCCTCAAATACATAAAACATTATATATAGTGTTTATTTTGGTAAAGAAAACACTGTATTTACTCAAAGAACCAGTTTTTTATTTACGCTTGCATTGCAAACAAGCAGAGACGCTCGCGGAGGGGCGGAGTTATGAGGTTTGACTGACAGTTTGAGTAGCCAATGGAGTTACGAGGTTTAGTCACAAGCTCTTTTCAATACTTTTCATTCAATAAAAACATGCAAAACCCACAGAGAGACATAAACGGTGACCGATATTAATGATTTATGAAAAAGAAAAAAAAAAGACGAAATATGGAGATACAAGGTTTACGTCCGACAGTGACGATATATAGCCGGTTTTCCACCGAAATTACCTGGAACAATTTGTCCCAGCAACTTTTTTTCCCCCAGACCTGTTTCCACTGCAGTCTAAAGTACTGTGAAGATTTGTCTGGTGACGTAGGACTGCACATGACTTTCCAGTTCCCGCTGGATTTCATCCTCCGCACATAAGCTTAATAAAGCCTGAACTGCGTCGTAGATCCATCGGTCATAATTTTTAAAAATGGTGGTTGAAATAAAATGCTGCGTGTACCACCCCTAGCAGCTTATGTGTGTGTGCGAGTGTGTGTGTGTGTGTGTGTGTGTGTGTGTGTGAGTGTGTGTGTGTGTGTGTGTGTGTGTGAGTGTGAGTGTGTGTGTGTGGTTACTCACCTGCTGAGAGAGTCTCGAGAACGGCGCAGCCATTTCCCCACCACCTGCTCCACCCGACGGACCCTGCGTGGAGATCGACTTCTGCTTCTCTCTCTCTCCTCCATCTAACTGAAAGACAGAAGGACAGAGAGAATGAGAGAGAGATGAGTCAACACAGAATACAAATCTAAACTCAACACTGGCCATCATTTTCTTTGAAGTCAAATCTTAAGTTTTGAGGCATGTAGTCCATGTTTTATGCTTTTTAAAAATGTTTTTTAGTCTCTTCTGCTCACCACAGCTGCATTTATTTGTTCAAAAATACAGTAAAAACAGTGAAAAATTATTACTATTTACATTAACAGTTTTCTATGTGAATATATAGTAAAGTGTAATTTATATCCAGTGATCAAAGCTGAATTTTCAGCATCGTTACTCCAGTCTTCAGTGTCACATGATCCTTCAGAAATCATTCTAATATGATGATTTGCTGCTCAAGAAACATTTATGATTATTATCAATGTTGAAAACAGTTCATATTTTTGTGGAAACTGTCATACATTTTATTTTTCAGGATTCTTTAATGAATAGAAAGTTCAACAGAACAGCATTTATTTGAAATAGAATCTTTTGTAACATTATAAATGTCACTTTTGATCACTTCAATGCATCCTTTCTGAATAAAAGTAAAAAAAATCTTGATGACATCATCTTGCACTCTAAATTGCTGTCCAATCAAATGCTCTAAAATGAAAATGTCCCTCCCTCTAATTTCACCTGCTTCTGACGAGCAACAGCAAGTATCAAGTTTGATGCCTGTGATTTAATCTAAAGACTATTGAGCATTAATAAAAGGCCTTCAATGGACTTCCTGTTTCAACAGGAAACACATCAGCACAGCAAAGAAACCTCATCAAGTGATTTCACAGAGCCAACATGAAATGACATTCACAACCCATTTTGCATCTGTATATGAGTAAACTCCTTCAGTTACTGATGTATTTCCAAGTGAAACAGACGCAGTTGATTTCATTCATATCCTCTCTCTCTCTCTCCTGTCGGCGCGGAGGGTTTTATATATGCTAATAGCAGCGGCACACAGTCATGAGGTGACACCAGGCCTGACATTTAGAGGACAATCTACGTCACAACAGACAAGATATCACATGCATAATAACATCACCCATCTACAGATGATAGAAACACACACTGAAGCACTGCAACACACACACATTCAACCCGTCCAATTACCTGAACGTCTTCTCTCGCTCCTCTGGACATCTGCTGCTACAAACACACATGCATCTCTCTCTCTCTCTTAGCCACTCACTGTTGTAAGTGTGTGTTATCTCTGCAGTCAGACGCAAGGGAGCCCTTACACACTCACTCCATCACTCACAAACCACAACTGCTCTAAACTGAGTGTGTGTGTGTATGTGTGTGTGTGTGTGCTTGCAAACACATTCTGAACGTATGATCAATATGCACAGATTTTGTCCTCCGTGTTTCGTCATGCTCAGAATAATCTGCCTGATTATGCACTGATTTGCATGGCATTGCATTGCTGGAGAGGGTCATGTGACCTTTTACCTTTGCTCTATGAGTCAACGATTGCGTCTGTGAGGTTTGGTCATTATATCAAAATGCAATGCAAGCTATGCTAAGCATATTAATCAACAAAACCAGACAGATACTCTGTGCAAGTACACAAACGCAGATGCACGGCATTAAGCTTGACACATACACAGAACAGTTAACGAACTTTAACTAGTTCAGAGCAATTTGAAATATGCTGAATATATTTTAAATATATTTAACTAATAAAAATAACAAAAGCCCATGACAAAACTACTAAAACTTAAAACTAAAATGAAATCTGAAAATATGAAAGCTAATTCAAAATATTAATAAATAAATTAGAGCTAAAAATACTGAATATGTTTATATATATATATATATATATATATATATATATATATATATATATATATATATATATATATATATATATAAAACTAATAAAAATGACAAAAGCCTGTGACAAAATTACTAAAAAGCTAAACTTAAATTAAAATGAAAACTGGAAATATAAAAGTTAATTCAAATAAATTAGAGCCAAAAATACTAAATATATGTTAACTTTATTAAATAGTTAGCTAATTTTTAAATTATATAAAAAAAACTAATAAAAATTTCAAAAGCCTGTGACAAAATTACTAAAACTTAAATTAAATTGAAAACTGGAAATATAAAAGTTAATTCAAAATATTAATAAATAAATTAGAGCTAAAAATACTGAAAATATTTTAAATTTATATTTAAAAAAAACTAATAAAAATGATAAAAGCCCATGACAAAATAACTAAAACTTAAACTAAAATTAAATATGAAAATATAAAAGCTAATTCAAAATATTAATAAACAAATTAAAGCTAAAAATACTGAATATGTTTAAATATATATAAAAAAAACTAATAAAAATGACAAAAGCCTGTGACAAAATTACTAAAAAGCTAAACTTAAATTAAAATGAAAACTGGAAATATAAAATTTAATTCAAATAAATTAGAGCCAAAAAAAAAAAAAAAAATATATATATATATATATATATAAAAAAACCCTGAAATATATGAAAATATTTTAAATTTATATTTAAAAAAATAATAAAAATGATAAAAGCCCATGACAAAATAACTAAAATTTAAACTAAAATTAAATATGAAAATATAAAAGCTAATTCAAAATATTAATAAACAAATTGAAACTAAAACTATACTGAATATATTTAAATATATATATATATATATATATATATATATATATATATATATATATATATATATATATATATATATATATATATATATATGCCCATGACAAAATGAAATCTGAAAATATAAAAGCTAATTCAAAATATTAATAAATGCTATAATAACATATATAAAAATAACAACACTAAAATAACACTGTAGCTAGAATAGCTTATGTTCACATTCTCGCAGGCCTAAAATATAACAAAAGCTGCCAGAATAAGAGAGATGAAATGTGGCGTGACCTCCTTCAAAGCTGCTGAAGCAGGCAAAGAAAGCCTGACAAAAGACCAGATCAGACCCGTTTTATGTGTGGTTTGTGTTACAGAACAATGATCATAAATCAGAGTTTCAGGCCTTTGAATGCAGACTTTAATTCTTAGGATTAATGATATGAACATAACATCAAAGTATGAGCAGCAGTAATAGTGATGCTTCATAATATCATATCACTCCTAACATCCATGATCCGATGGTTCATTTTGAATATATTTAGAATCACTATTGCAAATGCTGCTTCATGCCATCTATGAAATTAAAACGCATGTAAACCTAGTTTTATACGACCTCTTGACCTCCCTGAGCGCAGCTTCGTTTGCGGCTCTCGCGGGGCCGTGACAAACGTGATTAATCCCGCGTGCAATCGGAGCGCTGAACATGTGTGTGCGTGTGAGGTATTAGTGGATTAGTACGCCCACCTAGTCAGGGTGTCATTTAGTCACTCGTGCTGATCCGGACTGATCCGGATCTGCAGATCTGAGAAGGGCAGCTGCGGGAGACGTTACAGGAATTTCGCTGCAGCGAACTAAAATGTTAATGTTAATTGGATGAAAGTAAAGTGACTGCAGTGAATAAAACAGCAGGGTTTCGTGTAGAGAATTTATGCATGGTATGCAGCACACCTGTGTGTGTGTGTGTGTGTGTGCTGACTCAGGTAAAAGCTGCTGCCCTTGTGGAGTCATGAAGATGTCAGGTGACAGTTTCAACTCCTGTTCATCCATAAAAACATAGAACAGGTTTTCATGTTTGAATGTTGATTATTTTCCTCATATTCTCCATTGTTGCAGCTCCTCTCTTCCCAGTCTGTCAGTAACGCTCTGTTTAGTTCCTGTCTCTATGAAGCCCCATCCTTCTGATTGGTCGGCTGGAGCAGTGTGTTGTGATTGGTCCTGCCCCTTTATTCTGCGTATGAATTATTTCTATATGCCCTTATATGGACAAGGTGTGCGGAATGCCCTTATATAGACATGGTGTGCGGAACCCCCTTTATATGGAGATGGTGTGCGGAATGCCCTTATGAATTATTTATAAGGGCATTCCGCACACCATATAGAAATTCATTTCCATATAAGGAATGCCCTTATATGGGCATGGTGTGCGGAATACCCTTATACGGACATGGTGCGCGGAACGCCCTTATATGGACATGGTGTGCAGAACGCCCTTATACGGACATGGTGCGTGGAACGCCCTTATATGGACACGGTGTGCAAAACACCCTTATACGGACATGGTGTGCAGAATGCCCTTATTTGGATATGGTGTGCGGAACACCCTTATATGGACATGGTGTGCAGAATGCCCTTATTTGCACATAGTGTGCGGAATGGTGTGCGGAATGCCTTTATATGGACATGGTGTACGAAATGCCCTTATATGGACATGGTTTGGGCGTGTTTTATGTAATTTACTAACCTTGGAACAAATTCATGTGCATACGTACGTGTTGTGAATAAGGCGGAAAGTTTTCGTGAGAAGTTCAAATGTGTGTAAAAATATGAATAGTGTACGCAATTACTAGTGAATGAGACTAGAGGTCTTCACGGGTCCACTGGGATCCGAAAACCCGAGACCCGACCCTAGACTCGCGCGGATTCGGGCTCAAAACTTCAATGAGTGCCTCGGACACGGGTCGGGTTCGGTATTAGTGGTCTCGGGTCTCAGGTAATTTAAAATAAATGTGCTTTTTCCGAATGGACCCGAGAAGACCCGAATTCTTATATTCTTTTCTATGGCAGGCGTTTAATATAAAATTGTATCATTTAAAACAATTTGATGACAACGTTATCTCACTTTTTCAATGTACTCTCTGAATCCGTGCTTCTACGTGCAATGGACTCGCATGGTTGCTTCCGCATTGATTCTGCTCCATTTTTGCCCAACGTTTCAACGAGCGCCATCAGCATGGATTAAAATAAACTTTAATAATTTATTGGTCAGGTAAATAACATTATGCCAAAGGTATTGGATGTATTGAGGTTACAGTGATGAGTGAGTGACATTTCAGCACTTCGGTGTGTGTGTGTAGAAGCCCTTCGCCGGAGATGAGGTAAATAGCATTGCAGACAACACTAGCAAATCCAAATCCACTGGTCATAATTGAAAACCGAACTCAAAAATAACTTGTATCCATCAGGCAGGCAATAATAAAGTAATAATAAATAAGTAAATAAATAAATGAAAGTAATCAGTCAGCATGATTTTTTCCAACACATATAATACGCGGAAAGTGTGTATTATATGCACGTCAAACACTTGCATATCATATGCACACCAATGGTAATTTCTGTGTATAAATAGCACACCAAATAGAAACAGAAAATTGTGCTATTGATACACACTTTCATGAGATCGAGTTAATTTTCTCTGACTGACTGCGGGGCTGCAGGCTGTGCACAAGTTAATGCCGTTTACATTTACGAAAATGAATGCTGTGGGGTCAGGTTGGACTCGGGTCTACCTCGGGTCGGGTTTTTCTTTAAAAATAAATAATTTATGCACGTCGGGTTCGGGTAAGAAGTGGTTTGGGTCAGATTTTAGGACCCTAGAAGACCTCTAAATGAGACCCATTCACTCATCCAAAATTAATAATCAATTATTATTTCACAGACATAACTTTATATGGTGTAGAAAAAATTTTCACTCAGAAATTGCAAGTAAATTTCACAAGCAATTACAAGGAAATGGCAAGTAACTTGTTGAATTAAACATGAAATTTTGAAGTAGAAAAACGTAGAAAAGTAGAAAAAATTTTACAAAAAAACATTTTTGTAAAACATGCTCCAATGATCTTTGTTTTATTTACAACTTCGAAAAATCTGGTAGAAATCTAGTTTACATGCTACTAAGAGCCTCAAACTAAACTCAGAGTATATCGAATGGCAGTAATCCTGCAGATTCAGTAACCGAACAGGCATTTTCAACAAGTTCCTGCATCTGTTGTGTGTAATATGCATCAGACGGTCAGTAGAGGGACAGTGAGTGGTCTGTCTAAGGCTGAAACTAGACGGTCCTGGCCAAAATAAGATGTAGTGTGGATCAGACTGACAGTCAGCCTCAGTATTTCACTCACTTCTGTAATACACTGCAGGCTGTACAGTAAAACCGCTCACACTAACAATCACTCAGCATAAGTGATTTCTGCCAAACTCTGACAATCTCACTCCACTAACACTGCCTTATGTAAGCATCATTCAGACAAAATCATCGATTGATTGCAATCATTTTGTCACGCTCAAACTCTAATAACCTGCCAATACTCAAGACTACTAGTGCGTACTATTCTTTGTATATAATGTTTACCATTTTAAATTTATGCATGTGTTTACTGTGATATACTGTATACATACATACATACATATATATATATACACTATATTGCCAAAAGTATTGGGACACCCCTTCAAATCATTGACTTCAGGAGTTCCAATCACTTCCATGGCCACAGGTGTATAAAATAAAGCACCTAGGCATGCAGACTAGTCTGGCTATCACTAGACCAAGCTCAATTTAAAATTGAACATTGGTCTGGGGAGTTTGCTATGTATTTCCTACTGCACAAGAGGCGTGATCAACGAGCATTAGTCACGCAATTGGATAGTCCTTCAACCAATCAGATCAAAGATCCGGGTGACGTACTTTGCAGAGCGATGCGAAAACTCCAGACAGGTTTACCGTGTGTCTCAATCAGCTCCCTAGTCCCTCAGTAGTCAGGGCACTGATCAGGGAATCAGCCACATTCACTTTCATGATATACTGATTCACGACCTAGGGAACTAGGGAGCTGATTGAGACACAGGGTTAGTTTGTATTGGTTTGTAGCATTGATCCGCGGTTTGCCGAAGCAGCAATGGCATCGAGCGATTTTTGCAGGTTGTGCAAAAAAACATGAAAGTGAGTGGTATTTACACCCACTCGAGCAATTTGTTTGCTAACTAAAGAAGTCATTCAGCATCGTCGAGAGTTTAAAAGGCGACTCTGATACTGTTCTGGTTCAGTGTAAATGAACGCGGAATATAGCCGCCCTAAACTACGTCATTGTCATGACAACCAAAAGAATTCCAGTCAGCTCAGGCGGCGCAAGATTCAAGAAGCAGGGAGACGAAACATATAGAGCAAATAATAAAAATATTGTCTACCATCAAGGGGCACTGAAGTAAAATAGTCCTGTACTCACATCGTGAAGCAAACCACCAAAATAACTGCAGAGAATCGTTGCCTGTCATCAATCGCCGTTTGTAATCTTCCTATGAAGAGACTGTCGGATCAACGCTCTGCTACATTTCTCTCAGATAAGGTAAATGCTTAACACAATCAGCGTCACTGTGATTGTGCATTGTTGTTTTGGAGTGACGAGAGACGGGTAGATCAGATAGAGTTTGAAAGCTGCTTGCCGTCGCTTCTCTATCGCCATCGTGTTATACCCACCAATAGCGAGCAAGGTGGATAAGCCAGTCTGTGATTGGTTCCCGCAAAAGTGTAACAGCGCAGCAGAAATGAATGCACGGGTTTCCAGAATGAGTTGCCGAGCGAAATCAAATTGCCGGCATATCAGGCTGGGTTTACCCAGACTACATGCAGACTGCTTCTACAATCATTTGTGAAAGAATGGGTCACTCTCAGTGAATTCAAGCATGGTACTGTGATAGGTTGCCACCTGTGCAGTAAGTCCATTCATGAAATTTCCTCACTACTAAATATTCCACGTTCAACTGTTAGTGGTATCATAACAAAGTGGATGCAATTGGGAACAACAGCAACTATCTGTAAAATCACAGAGCGGGGTCAGCGCATGCTGAGGCGCACAGTGCGCAGAAGTCGCCAACTTTCTGCAGAGTCAATAGCTACAGACCTCCAAATTTCATGTGGCCTTCAGATTAGCTCTAGAACAGTGAGTAGAGAGCTTCATGGAATGGGTTTCCATGGCCGAGCAGCTGCATCCAAGCCTTACATCACCAAGTGCAATGCAAAGCGTGGGATGCAGTGGTGTAAAGCACGCCGTCACTGGACTCTAGAGCAGTGGAGACGTGTTCTCTGGAGTGACCAATCACGCTTCTCTGTCTGGCAATCCGATGGATGAGTCTGGGTTTGGCGGTTGCCAGGAGAACAGTACTTGCCTGACTGCATTGTGCCTGACAAGTGTAAAGTTTGGTGGAGGGGGATTATAGTGTGGCAGGGGCGTAGTTTGTGGGGGGGATGGGGGGGAGGTAACCCCCCCAATATTCAAAGCCATCAGTTACAACCCCCCCCAATACAATACAACCATACCAACGTTCAACCCCCCCAAAGTTGAAACCAAATCTACACCCTTGTGGGGTTGTTTTTCAGGGGTTGGGCTTGAACCCTTAGTTCCAGTGAAAGGAACTCTTAATGCTTCAGCATACCAAGACATTTTGGACAATTTCATGCTCCCAACTTTGTGGGAACAGTTTGGGGATGTTCCAACATGACTGCGCACCAGTGCACAAAGCAAGGTCCATGAAGACATGGATGATTGAGTTTGGTGTGGAGGAACTTGACTGGCCTGCACAGAGTCCTGACCTCAACACTTTTGGGATGAATTAGAGCGGAGACTGTGAGCCAGGCCTTCTCGCCAACATCACTGCCTGACCTCACAAATGCGCTTCTAGAAGAATGGTCAAAAATTTGCATAAACACACTCCTAAACCTTGTGGAAAGCCTTCCCAGAAGAGTTGAAGCTGTTATAGCTGCAAAGAGGGATGCAACTCCATATTAAACCCTACGGATTAAGAATGAGATGTTATTAAAGTTCATGTGCACCTAAAGGCAGGTGTCCCAAAACTTTTGGAAATATGGTGTGTATATATTTCTTGGTGTGAACAGGCCTTTAGCCTTGTTATTCCTCTATATTGTAGCAGGATCAAAGAGACAGACATGAATGATGCAAAATCAAAGTCTGGGAATTAGTCCTGTCAATCAAAGCACTGGCTCCTAATGATGCTCACAATAACAAACATCTCACTATTCGTCTTCTATTAATCAGAACTATCAGTCATTCTACATCCACAGGATCACCAGCCCGTGTGTTTCAGATCATGTGGAAACACACCGGAAAGCTGCTCAGCTCTGAACCACCTCAAAGCATCTATTAATGCTGCCTACAGTAACTCTAAACCATCCCAACCCCCATCTCCTCCTGCACTACAGCAGACGGCTATAATAAGAACATGCTCGCTGTTAAATAAGACCGCTCGATGTCTGGCTCACACTTCCTCTCATCACGATCCGGTACTGAAAGAATCGCTTTTAATATGTAACCGTAACCCTTGAGCTCAGTCACCGGGTCAGCATTTGAGAGGATCTTCCCAATGTCAGGAAGACTGTAATCTGCTAGAGGACACTCGGCATTAGTATTTATTATACTTGCCTGAGTGCTTCACGTTGCTGGTTGAATGCACTGGCCTTCAACAGTCATGCAATGTGACGCTGACCCACTGCACTGTGAACATGACCTAAATTTAAGCTGACGCAAGAGCAATTACTTTCCTTACTTTTTTTTGCTGTCAAAATAATTTCTCTTATCTGATCCAGGACTATTTTAGTATCATTTCATTACTATTATAGTGTCACAGTCATGTTGTGTTTAGTTGCCTGTGTTCTCGTTCATTCATTAGCTGTCATGGTTTCTAATTAGTTCTCACCTGTTCCCTGTTCTGTTGATGATCTTCCCTCTGTTCACTGTCTCATGGTAAAGTACGGTAGTTAATTAAAGTTATTCCTGGTCATTTGTTATGCATCACACATCATCTTTGGCTAACCATTACATAAAGTATTAGTATTTTTTTGTTAAAATATTTATTAAAATATTTTAATATGTATTTAATATTTTGAATTAGGTATTATTTTTATATTTTCAGTTTTCATTTTTATTTTTGTTATAGTAACTTTTTTAGTTTTATTAAGTTTTTAAGTTTGAGTTACTTTTTTTTAAAACAATTTTTACAATTTACAATAAATCAGTATTATTTGAGTTTTTTATTTGAGATTAGCTTTTATTTATATATTTTCATTTTATTCATATGTTTTCATTTTAATTTTAGTTTGTTATAGTAACTTTGTTACGTGCTTTTGTCATTTTATTTCTATTTAGATTTATTTTAGTAATTTTAGTACTTTAAATTAAACTTATTTCAGTTAGTTGACAAGACAACTTTTCTAATTTTTGTTTAAGCTTTTAAGTTTAAGTTTTTAAATCTAATATTTAAAACAATAATAAAAAAAAATATATTTTTTTACAATAATCAGTGTTATTTTTTTAAAGGTTTTATTAATATTTTGAATTAGCTTTATTTTTTTATTTTCAGTTTTCATTTTAATTTTAGTTTTAGTTTGTTTTAGTAATTTTGTTGTGCTTTTGTCATTTTAGTTTTTATATTTATATTTATTTTAGTATTTTTAGTACTTTAACTTGAACTTATTTCAGTTAGTTGACAAGACAACTTTTATAATTTTTGTTTAAGCTTTTAAGTTTAGGTTTTTAATCTAATATTTAAAACAATAATAAAAAATATATATTTTTACAATAATCAGTGTTATTTTTTTAAAGGTTTTATTAATATTTTGAATTAGCTTTATTTTTTTATTTTCAGTTTTAATTTTAATTTTAGTTTTAGTTTGTTTTAGTAATTTTGTTGTTCTTTTGTCATTTTATTTTTTATATTTATATTTATTTTAGTATTTTTAGTACTTTAACTTGAACTTATTTCAGTTAGTTGGCAAAACAACTTTTATAATTTTTAAGTTTTTCATCTAATATTTATTTATTTTTTAAATAATCAGCGTTATTTTAGTTTTTATTTTTGTTTAATTTTTTTAATTTTTAATTTTTAGTTAGTTTTATTTTTTTTATTTTTTTTCAATTAATAATTTTAGTGCTTCAATTTGCCAAGGCATCCACTCTAATTTTCATTTAGTTGAGTTTTTTTGACTAATATTTATATTTTATTTTATTTCAGCTTTATTTCGATTAACACAAATGTTTTAATAGTTTTAGTTAATGGTAATAACCTTGACAATAACAACACTGATTCCATCTCCGTGTCAGATTGGTGACTATAAGTGAACCATTTATAGGTTGATTATCAGCGAACAACTGTACTGTATCGCACACTAGTCATATGGACTATGGATTTTATGGTGCATTTATGTCCGTTTTTATGAGCAAAAGTTGCTTTGATTGTATGGAAAAGAGCAGATGAATGACATGAGGGTGAGCAAAATATACCAGACTTTTCCATTTTTGGATGAACTATTCCTTTAACACCAACTACCTGTTTTCACAGTGCATTTAACAATCTAACAGGTACGGTTTTCATTCATTCAAATTCACAATCAAAGCCACAGCATCTCAAATCCCCGAGGGAGTGGAAGCTCAGCATCTTCAGAAAGATAAATCCCTGCGTGTTTCTAATTGAAAATACGCTTTCTGTCACAGCTGGAAGCATCCATTTGTCACACCTGCATCTAACACACATCTTTTCACCAGAGTAGCTTGATGAAAGCGTCTCACCTGGGTGTGGCTTGTGTCCTAACAGCTCCAGAACGCAGAAATCTCAGCGTGTGATTGGACGTCACATCTCTCTCATGTGGACTGGTGGAGAGGTGGCGGAGGCGGGCCCTCACAACCATCAGGACCAATGAGAACTCATCTGCTAGAGATAAAATCATAACCATAATTAGAGTCTGAAATGTATGTACTACATAATGTAGAAAAATTAAGCATCTCTTCTCTGATGACGAGGGTGGGGCAACCTGTCACTCACCAATAGCAAACCACAACCATCCAATCAATTCCCCAAAGACAAAATCAAGCCCCGCCCTACATCTGTTCTTGTTTGAGAAGCGTTTCACTCAATATAAGTCACAATAGAGAAGAGAAGCCTAGCGCAACTTTAAATAATTTGAATCTACTTGGCAGCAATGACTGCTTGATTGAAATTATGGCTCCTTTTAAGACATTTCAGAGAAAATACTATGAGATTTGTTACGTATCTTTGATTTATAAATCTGATTCATTTCTAAGAATCAGTTCAAACTGTTCAATTCAATGAATCAATTCTAAACTCTGAATGAACAATTCATTTGCGTCATCACTCAGAAATGCTTGCAGGAATATATTGCTGTTTATTTGTAATATTAGTGCATCTAAATGAAAATGATTCATTAGTTTTCTTCTTGGCGATATTTTCACAGTAAACAAAATTTAAATGATGGTTCTTGGGAAAAACAACAACTTCTAAGCCATTTCAGAGCAAATACTTTGAGACTTTTTAGCTTCTGTGACTTATAAGTGGCATTAGACTTGTTAAATCTGATTCATTTCTAAGAATCAGTTCAAACTGTTCAATTCAATGAATCAATTCTAAACTCTGAATGAACAATTCATTTGCATCATCATTCAGAAATGCTTGCAGGTAAATATTGCTGTTTATTTGTAATATTAGTGCATTTAAATAAAAACAATTCATTAGTGTTCTTCTTGAGGATATTTTCATGTAGTAAACAATGAAGTTTAAATGATGGTTCCTGGGAAAAACAGTAACTTATAAGCCATTTTAGAACAAATATCTCTGATTTATAAGTAGCATTAGACTTGGTAAATATGATTCATGTCTAAGAATCAGTTCAAACTGTGTAATATCATCTCCAATATCCAAAAAAAGGCAGACTTTTTGACTTTGTGAGTGTAACCGCACACCTGGCCCACATCAGAATCAGCAAATAAATCTGCATATCCGCACTAATCCTGATAGATTAATCTATTTTCCGTGCTGAGCCTCACTGGGGTAATGTGCAACGCTTGTCCATCGAGTGCACGCTTTATTAACATTTCAGAGAGTGTGTAGCTCTGTGACTTTCACTCCAGTGCACATGAAATCATGCGATGGCGGCAGTCATGCAACAGTCACGAGAGCTGTCCTCAGGCTGTGGGTCGCATACGTCGGGCTCTTTGGGTCTCGAAGCATCTTCTGCAGGGCTTGTGATTTCAGCAATCACACATCTCGACCCCCTGGCTGTGACTTTCCCAGTAACCGAGATCCAGCCTTTCTGTGCCACTGTCCTCTTTAGCACACTGTAACTATCTCATGCCGACTCATGAATAATGAATTCCAATAATGCAGATACTGTACTTGAGCAAGACTGATGCGCCAGTGAGAGAGAAAGGTGTGATGATAGCGGGAAGAAACAGAGCAATGGATATAGTGGTTCCCATAGGAAAGAAATATCACATCTAAATACAGAAATGGGATTAAATGGAGAACAAATAGAGATCTTGATGTTTCTACACAAAGCGTTTCAGGGATAAGGGGATAGTTCACCCAAAAATGAAAATTTTGTCATCATTTACTTGATTATTCATGTTGGTAATCAAACAGTTGACGGTAGCCATTGACTTCAATATTTTTTTTGTCAGTGTCTTTGTAAAGACAACTTGACATTAGCAAAACATCATAACCTGTCATAAACATGATATAGCAGATTAATTATCAAACTTAAAAAACTACTTAGCTTTATGGGTTAACATTACATTACATTATTTTGGTAACACTTCAGTATAGGGAACACATATATAAACGATTAACTATGACTTTTCCCTCAATAAACTTTTAATTTACTGCTTATTATAGTTAATTGTTAGGTTTAGGTATTGGGTAGGATTAAGAATGTAGAATAAGATCATGCAGAATAAGGCGTTAATATGTGCTTTATAAGTACTAATAAACAGCCAATATTTTAGCCATATGAATGCTAATAGTAATAAGCAACTAGTTAAAAGACTCTAAAATAAAGTGTTACCATTATTTTATAACAGTGTCATCTTTTTTACGAAATTTGAAATTGTCTATTATCTGACCTTCTGTTGGAGGAAACTTAAAAAAACAAAAAACAAAAAAAACATGAAATGAAAAATAGTCATGACGCTGTTATAAAATTATTTGTCAGAGTATTGTCACTTAATGACATTTTAATGACAAGTTCAATTTGTACCACTGTGAGCTCAAGATACATATTCATGACACTATTATAATGGCCTCATGACAGCCAATGTCAAAACCAACCACATGACGGTTTAATGAAATGTTAACCCATAAAGCTAAATGATGTCAAGTTGTCATGACAAAGACACTGACAGGTTATGATGTGTTGGTTTATGTCAAGTTGTCATAACTCGGACATCTCAAACAATGTCATCTTTGCATTAAAAATGACATAATTGAGCGAATGGCACTTAATGACAGTTGTCATAAACATTCATAAAACCTCCTTCATATTCATGACACGTGTCATGTCATGATTATGAAGGTGTCATGTCAGTCTTATGCACACCCCTTCAAGTAAAGTGTTACCGTCAATTTATAATACAATTAATATTAGCTGTAATATCCACATTTAAATTTATAGCTCAAGATTATTATAGTTTTCCATTTTGATTTTAAATCTGTTTAATCAAAATTAAATTTACTTTTACATTTAATCCACTATTTTTAGTGTACACTCTAAAAACATGCAGGCTTAAAAAGTTGGGTCGAAAATGGACAAACCCAGCGAGGGAATGAATTAATAAATCGTGCACATGATTTAACCTACCATTTTTTTCCTGCATGTCATGTCCGATGCTCTGTATCTTTTAACCCAGCAGTTGGGTTGTTTTAACCCAGCGATTGGGTTGTTTTAACAAAGCAAATGGGTTGTTTTTTTTTATTAATAAATGTCCACCTTTTGATTATTATTGTTGCCTCTAGTAATTATATGTTTGATTTTTAATTTCCAAACTATTTTGGGTTCATTTTAAGCCAGACATATAGTAATTTTTAAACAATAGTTGAGTTAAATAAAACTACCCAGCAGGCTGAGCAAACATTTAACCCAACCGCTGGGTTTGTCCATTTTCAACCCAACTTGGGTTGTTTTAACCCAGCATTTTTTAGAGTGTAGGTTTTCTGTTTACTTTGAGTTATTTTTCTTTCAATATTTAAAATAATAACATGTTCTCATCATTTCTCTTAAAGTCAACATAAATTGTCATTTGAAACCCATTTTACCAGCATAATGTGATGCATTTCTGGGCAAAACTGGATATATGAGAAACAACCATTTCAGAGCAAGACAAAGTTATTACTTTTAACGTTATAAGACATTTCGCTTCATTGCAATAATGTGCGCTAATAAATCAATAACGATAAGACCATCTTTTGACTTTCAGGAGAGGCATCAGTATGAAACATAAATGAGACCTGAGCAATCTCTATGATTTTCTTCTGGTTTGAGAGACGTAAAGGAAGGATGAAATGGACATAAAAAGCAAGAGATAAAAGAATGAATATTTGTGGAAAGGGACAGGGATGATAGAGACGCAGTGAGAAAGTAAAAGCTAGAGAAAACATAAAGAAGGAAACAGCTGAGCGGTGAGACGCAGCACCTTGCCGCAATACAGCAGAACTCCTGCTCAGCAACAAATTCATCAACAAGCAGTCAATGAGGAACGGGCAAATAAACAGGCCGTGCATGAGCTCGATTCTCGACCTGTGTCGCAAGAGTTGCATCAACAGCCTGGCTTTCCAAAAATATGCTTATTGAATAGCGCAACCCTGTAGTTTTCAATCGGCCTCACGGTCTCTTTGCCCTCCGGTGGCAACCATATCGGTGTATGCGTGATCATTGGTCTGCTCAGACACAAACAGTCCCCAGGGAATCAATAGTGATCGTGTCATGCCAAACGGAGAGTTTGTCTCCTATCCCATCTGAGTGGGACAGAAATGGATGTTTGCTTGTGACTCTGACATTTAGAGCTCTCATTAAACTGCTCCAACGGCAGGGCTGCCAAACAAAATGAGCTGTAGCCGTTTCACACGCAAAAACCACACAGCATTCAAATCTGGCGTGCAATTCGTCCCGCACATGAATGATGCCTAAAGTTGTGTGGCAAGTTCAATCTGCAATACAGCGCTGCAATGATGACATGTTTATGTAAATGAGGATCATCCGGGTTCCCTCCAAAAACACCCAATAGGATTTTCATTTGGCTCTGTGACCAACAAAAGTTTATGATCAGTATGTCCCTTTCACACCAAGGACGATAACTATAATGATAACAGTTGATAATTCACCTGAAAAACTTAAAGCGGTTTTTATTTATCTCTTTATTCTGTTGTATTTATTTGTGCTATACTTTGCAATTTGTTTATTTGTTCTTATTTTATTACTCACTGTTTACTTGTCTTTTTTTGCAAATGTAGTTAAAGGATTCAAATTGTGTAAGCTGTGCTGTGTGTAAGCTGTTTTAACAAACTTACCCAAATTATCCAAAAAAATATGAGATAACCAATTATCTGTATGGAACAGAGGTCGCGTTAACCGAAAATTATCCGTCATTGACGGAATTTTTTTAACATTGACGGAAAAATCTGAAGGCCGTCCGTCATTTTGACAGATTACACTGAGGGTGATCTATTGTAAATTGTAACTGTAATTCACACTCCTGTCCAGTTGGTGGCGAGTGCGCTCCAATGAAGCAGCAGAGCACTGGATCCAGAACAAAAATGAAACTGGCACGAATCTTTTGCTATGCGTTTGATAATGCACAGGCGAGTACCCAGAAGCTACAACGATATATGACGCCACATTAAAGAACCCAACACAAAGCTTTAAGCTTATTGCGATTTATTAGATGGGAGGCGCACTACTTTTTATTCATCAACTGAAAACAGCATATAGCCTACCTAAAGATCCACTGGGATTTAAGAATCGATATTGGTCTTATGAATGTGACCAAAACAGCAAGGAGACATTTTAATTGTTTATTAATAAAGTAATGTTTTCTGAATCAGTGTCGGCTGCAAAGATGAAGTTAACATTACTGACTCTCATCATCTCCTCATAGTGGACGCGCCTAGAGAGATAACGCACATTTCATTCGGTTTAGGCTATGTAATCAGAGTAGCCTATTTCTTTTTTGTTTTGAATTATTTCGTTTTCGTTAAAGTAGATATTTAAAGCTTTCTATAGATATATTTCTCATGTCTTTGAGTCAAGCAGCTGCTGAGTTTTTCATTTAGCCTGTAAGACGCGCTCCAGTTCACGCGCAAGTGATCGCGCCGGCGCCTCCATGTCACGATTAAATTGCCTGCTATATTTGCTTCGTATTTATTAAATCCAGGCAGTTGGTTGATGAAACATTGATTAAAATTAAGATACAATTTTTACAAAACGAAATTCACTTTAAAGAAAGGCTTTCTACAAAACAAAACTTAATGAAGTGTTTAAAATCATGTCTGACCCACTCCATGTCTCCCGATATATTGCGCATCTTATGATGCATCTTACTCATGCTCTTCATTTTTCATAATCAAATAGATGAATTTAAAACATAACATAGGACTATTTAAACAAATATGAAACTACGTTTTCTTTAAAGGCTACAACACGTAGCCTATAGTATAGTACAGAGAAATTTCATGTTAAAGTAAAAGTTACGCAGTCTAATCTGTTAATCTGTTCTTCAAAATAAATGGATAAGCCTATATCGTCCTGTAGGTTCATAATTAAAAATGAAAATGTGAACAAAAATAAAAGCAATTAAATGTGTTATTATAATTAAAATATGAAAATGACGGGTAACAGTAGATTATGACGGAATTTTTACGACCCTGTCCGTCAAAATGACGGACAATGTTAAAGTCTAGCGCAACCTCTGGTATGGAAGTATATATGGCGGTTTTCCCCGTGGTATTGAAAATGTTATCGAATATTGATATTTTTGAAGGTATCGTAACAAAGTTCAAAATTACAGGGTTGCATTGCTGATGTATTTTATGTCATAGAATAAAGCATGAAAATATCTTGAGCTTGTGTTCATCACGGCCCTTATTTCAGGCATTTAACCAAAAGCCCATTCAAAAACCAATTGTCTTGACGATTGACCCATTGATTTCAGGACAATTGAACTGCTAAAATGCAACTTGCTTCTGGCTCTTGAATATATGTCATCCCTGCAGAACTCTAATTGCATGTTTTGAAACTTTAATTGCATTTTTGCATTGATTTGGAGGGGAAATGTGCAGAATCCGAGAAAGAATACTACATTAGCGACCACCATAGTAACTGCATTGTACTGCATCAGAATATTCTCTGTCCATCTGGACACTCTTTCATTGCATTTGTCCCTGGTTTCCCCCATCTTCCCCTCAGCTGACACAGAGCTGTCCTGTCTCTCCCATCCCCCAACCGTCTCACTCTCTTTCAGCGGGATTGAGGGATTGCATGGAATCAAGAGGATGATTCTATGGGCTCTGCCACTGAATGGTCAAATCCAATCTGAACTGAGAACAAGGCAAGTAAAAGACAAGGCCAGACCGATTCAAGATGGGCCACAGCAGCCAATAGTGGGACTTACAGTACTAAACTTGCTCCTGCATTATTGCTATTGTGTCTGCGCTCAATATTACACTAATGAAAGGAATCAGGGCCTAAAATGAACACTCGGCAAGTGCCAAATGTGAGTAAACGTGTCACTCGGTAACATTTTTATAACTTCTAACAATGCATGAATGCGAACGACGCTTGGGACAGTTGACGGGCCAGTGTTGCATTGTTACTAAAGTTTAAGCTTTGACTCATATCGTTACTTGCAAGCTTTGTGGAAAGTTTTGTGTGCGCACACGTCCGAAGCACGCACACAGAAAGCCGCGTCTCAGACAGCGCACAAATACTGAAATGCACTTGAGCAGACAAATTCACACAAAATTATGTCAAAAAATAGCGAGTATCCTAGTAAACATAGTCGGATATAAACAGTTCCACGCATGTGTATCAGTATATTGGATCCGTGCATTCGCTCTTAAAGTGGCAGCAGCAGGATTATTAGGCTGCTGTCACTTTAAGAGCGAATGCATGGATCCAATATACTGATACACATGCGTGGAACTGTGTTTTTAATGTTAATCAAACAACAAAAAAATAATACACTAAATTATGAAAAAAATCACTCACTCACTTGCGGAAGAAGGAGAAAATCTCCAAGCCACTGTTTTCCATACAATGACCCCGGCCGGCATTTCAACATTTATTCCCAGAATTCAACATTTTGTTTTGTGAAAATATTAAGACATAAATTATATGTCTGCAAATTGAATCAATTGTTGATATTTTGGGTTAAACCTTTTTACAACCATTTAGTATTCAACATTTTCAGCATTGAAACAGCAACTGACATTATTTCATTATTTCATTTTAACATTGAAAGTCGGTCACGTGCCGACAGGGAAAGCATATAGAAACCCCCAAAAATATAAAAGCAATATTAGTGTCTGAGGCACACACCAAAAATTATTTTACAAATGAAAATCTTCTCCGCCGCAGCTCTTAAATTGCATTTGTTCACATATATTCAAACATGGAATGAGAAAACATGCAAGATGTTTAGTAAATGATGACTTTAATTTCGTCCTGATAACTTTATGGTGTTTATTTGTCATTTTTGAAACTATGTTTTCATGGTCACAAAATTCTTTCACTGCATATAAAACAACAGTTCATCGATTATTAATATGGATTTGGAGCAACATGAAGGTGAGTAAATGACTATTCCTTTAATGGCACATTATAATATAAATACAACATTTCTACTTATTTAATCATGTGGCTTAAGAAACAAGACTTAAAGTAGGATGTTTAACACAATGCTGCTTCTCAATAGTGGGGTTTGTGCGTGAGCAGATCTACACAGCGAGAGACTCAAAGAAAGAAGCTATTAACCGTTCGCCCTCCAGGTCTAAATGCCACTGAATTTTAGAGATTCCACTGAGATTTCTAACATTTCACGTTGCGCAAATGCACGTCAAATGTAACACACCATGTCCAGCTCTATTGGCCGTTCTCTGCTGCATCACATTCCTGGATAACATAAGATGAGGCATATGCTCCTAAAACGAGGGGTTCAGTCCCGGTTGGTTCTGCACCACTTGAGGACTGAAGAAATGCAGCAGACATTCACAGCTTCAGTCCGTAACTAGGTCAGATTTGTTTCATCCTATACGCATTAACCAACAGCCAAATGAATGGTTTAGTCCCAGTATAATGGTGTTTCCTTTGCTTTGTCAGTAGTTTGTTGTTTGTGTTGAAAATGATTCCACGTTTCCTCTTTAGCACTAATTAAATCGCCCTTCTCTTCCCCGTTCTGCCTGTCAGAGCCGTCCATTAGCATAATAAAAGAAAGAGCCTTTTGTGCAACCTCTCAATTCAATTCCATCGCGACCGAGGGCTTTCAGTTCCCAGCATGCTGTTAAATCTAGCCACCGTTTGGAGATTAATATTCGCCATTTGCACTAATGACTCGCATCTGGTAATTAGAGAATGTAGGGACTTCCGAGGGTCTGTAACCTGGGAAAAGTCAAGTTTTAGTTTTTATTTTAATTTTTTTAATATTTTGAATTGGCTTTTATTTTTATATTTTTTAATTTTCGTGTTAATTTTAGCTAAATTTTTAGTAATATTTTTGTTATTTTATTCGTTTATTGTTTTTTTTTTAAAAAAACATTGCTATTTAAGTTTCATTTATTTTTCAGTTTCAATTTTATTTATTTCCAGTTATTAATTTTTAGTGCTTCAACTTATTTCAGTTTATGGTCAAGACAACATTTCTAATTTTCCTTTAGTTTAAGTTTTTCAACTAATATTTATATTTATTTTATTATTAACAGAAATCTTTTAATTTTAGTTAATGAAAATAAGCCTGGTCAGGACTGAAATGCCTGATTAATGCCTGACTGAAAATGCATCAGAATCAATTGCTATTAAGCTGTGCGTCCACCAAAGCATTTTTCCCTGTGGCAAGCGTATTTTTCCAACTTTTCAATGGGAGTGTAAGGGGCCGTTCATACAGAACACGTTTTTCCATTTAAATGCACTACTTTTCCATTGTTTTTCTATGTAAACACCCACTAGACAGACGTGTATGACCGTTGCGCTCACATCTTTTGCAGCGTTTCACACATGAGCGCCGCATTTTTAAGATGTGGCTGTGTCCGGATAGCCAGCCCAGTACAATTATTTTCTTTGTCCATGTCAAAAATAATAGCTATCTGTTCTGCTGTTTGGCTATTTCTGTTATTCTCGCGTTTTAGACGCAAAGACGCGTTCTGTGTGAATGAGCGTTATATACGCGTTCTGAGCATCTATTTATATTTTTATATAGAAAAACTATCTGTGAAATTAGAAAGAACTAGTAACACTTCCATGGATAATCTGCATCATAACAAGAAAACTAAAAAAACGTTGTATGGCCAAAGCGCTCTCAAGGCATACACAACATTACATTTTAGCAGATATAAACATTTAAGATGTACAGATTTTCTGTTTCTGCTGGAAAAAAATTTAGTTTGATGGGATGCACATACATTTTTGTCCAATATATAAAGGCCACTCGCTCTAAATTATAAACACCACCTGATAGCAATAGCAAGTTGCAAATCATGAGCGTAATCGCATAATGTCTGAATACGTACTTGAAATTACTTCAAAACTGTTAAAAAAGTATGTTCTAATGTGTGTATGAATGAAATATGGACATACTACATCCACCATGTTGTCATTATCATGTGACCTACCAGCGTCAGTTGCATCACTTCACTGTCATTCCCTTGGCCTCATGGGACAGTAAAGTGTCCATCATACAAACACTTGACATGAACTAAAGACACATTTAAAAACAAGATCTTTAAACTCGCACTGTACAGTAAGTACATCTGTCTCAAAAAAAGCAAAACAGTTCATTCAGAGACAAATGATCACATGATGTAGACAAGAGAAGGCCAGAGGTCATGAAAAAGTAGGTGTAGAAAATAAACCTGTGCATGTGTGTGTCATGAAGCGAGAGTGAATTTGGGTCACGAGATCTTCCTGTATTTCCTGATGTGTGAGTACAGCAGGCCGTCGCTCTGCGCTGGAACTACATCATATGTTCCCCATTCATCACTGAGTCATCAACATGAGCCAGAAAAACCACACAAAATGCTGAGAATACACAGCAGACAAACACACATCCTACATGCTAATGCTTGAGATATGAGACAATTTCCCAGAACACAACAGTCGGTTCAGGAAACAAAATTCCCCTTTGTTTTGCAAAACAAATGAATCTTTCAAAACAGAGCTCTTGAGGATAAACAGTGGGATTTGCTTTTGTAGAAGTCAGAGTTATTTCAACTTCATTTTTTAAAAATCATGTTTAATTACAGAATTATATATTATTAGTTTTATAATGTGCATTATTTATTTGATTACATGATTTGAAATTGTTATTGTTTTACAGTCTTTTACCTTTGTTTTTTGTTTTTTTTGTTTGTTTGTTTTTTACTTTAAATAAAAGATTTTAATATTGTTATTTACATTATAGGGCAAAACTAATGCCCTATAAAAAAAATGAAATGAAAAAATAGTTTGAACCAAAAACACAAAAGAATAGTTGCTTTATATTTTTACCAGATATTCGTTTAGAAAAACAGCATGATTTTGACTTGAAATGAACCAGTAGATGACAACTAGATTGTTCTTAAGATAAATATACAATTTAATTTGATTTATGCTTCAGGTTATTTTAATTTAAAATAGATAAAATAAATAGATTTACATAATGACATTATCATTCTACCCGAAAACTGTCCCCACAAAACATGTCCTGATAGAAGCGAGAGATTTACATTAAAAATATACCTTTTTAATAAAGATTCAAAGCTGTTTCTGTACATTTTGTTTTATAAGAAAACTACCTGTTAGCTAGCAACCCTAGAATGCATCATAATAACATGAATACCTAGTTTAGAGGATGAATCTAAAATTATTTCTTTGTATATTAAGTTACTTTTCACTTAGGTAGCCTGTTTTGTCTCCAGAATCTGCGTGCACAAAACATCACACATGCACACACACACACACACACACACACACACTAAATAATCATGTTCCTTATGCTCTACACTTCCTCCTGACATATTGAGATCATCTGTCTAGTACAGTTGGCTGTGGAGCAGCACATGGCTGTGCGTGCACATAATTGCAATCTAGTCCCCATATAAATATATGTAAAATAGTGCTAAAAATATCTAATTGCTGCAGGAATGGAACATAAAGTATCGTGAAGCGTACATGATGTGCTCAAGGGCCCTAAAACGGAGAGAGAAAGAGGGTGCTTATGCCACACCTCACTCATTCAGAAACACAGCTCAGCTCTCCCACTGTACGACATAATCACATGGTGTGCGTAATTTACTACTGCAGAGTAAATCTTCAGTTTATTTCCACAACATATGTGCAGTCTGAGCCATTTATAGTCCAAACGCAACGCAAAAGCCACAGTGCGTGCGAGCGAAGCGCCGCGTCAAGAGCGCGTCTCCAAAATAACCAGCGATCACTGAACAATAGTAAACACGCGAACGCTAAGCATGTCCGAGTCATTTAAGTGAATCGGTTCTGTTGAACCGTTCATTTCAATAATTCATTTAAAACGATTCAGTGATTCTTTTTTTAAAATAGTGTTATATTAAGCGTAACAGACCCTGCTTGTCTTGTTACGTTTGTCATAAGAAGTAATGCGCTGTTTATTCAAGCCCAAACTCAAGTAGTTAAAAATACAAACGAATGTAGTTTGTTTAGGAGCCAAGTATACAGCTTACACTAAAAAATATCCAATACAAACAAGGAAATGTGCATTTCACAAAGTGTCTTGTCAATTTTACGTATTGTAGTCATGATTTATCAACAACACACACACCAATTTATCTGATAACTCGATTCGCTATAGACCTATTCAAAAGAGTCGATTCAAAATTCAAATGATTCATTTACGAACTGGACATCACTACAACGCACTCCACACACACACAACCATCAGTGTTTAAACAATCATGATGAGACTACTATGACAATCCGAGTAAAAAGCAAAACATTTATCCTGAACAACTCACAAAATCAATTCAATTTACGTCCGACGCGAAACCCAAAATGACCTACATACTCCCTTCAGAAAGACTATTTCCTCAATCCAATGTGTTGAACAGATTTTTCCAAATCCAATACACGTCATCTGATCCAAAATGGAACATGCCATGCGTGTTTATTAAGTAAACAAAGAAAAAAATTGGTCAATCTTTTGTTGGTTCTCCAGTTTAATCTTAATCCGATTTGAATCTTGCTCACCGTCCGTCCGAACAGCAGCGAGCGCACAATAGAAATGAGTCTAAACCCTAAAAATAACAACACTTGAATCTCTGAAAATGCTCGTTATTGCACACAAACACATGTCCAATGAATGAACGAACATGCAGAAGAAGACAACAGAGACAGCTGCACCCACCTCGTGGTTTGAAAGGACACCGGTCCGGTCCGGGGGTGTGGACCGGTGCGGTCCAGCGATGGAGAGCCAGCACGGGATGAAGGGAGCAGGTGGATCCGGCTGATTCAGACGGACGGACAGGTGTGTGGATAATGTTTGGACTGCGTGTGTGTGCTGGATGCTGTCAGGATAGGGACCAGCTTAATCCTCCATCTGAACGCAGACAGCCTCTCCTCGGCCACTCCACCCCTCCCTCATGCCTCCTCAGTGATGTCCGATTCGCAAAGGAATCGTTCTTTTGAAAGGGTTTGATTCAGTTGAACCGATTCGCGACTGCTTTGTAAATAATGCTGCCTTCAAGTACTATCGGAAATTTCCTACTTTCCACTTCTAAAGTCGTCTCATTCAAGTGCTTTGTTGACTGCACAGACAACAAAGTCTATGTATGGGGAAAATCGTATTAAAATTAAAATGATATTTATTGACAACTATAAACAGCGCTATCTTGCTGATGATTCTGGAATTTCGGGCAAATAATACAGGCTATTTTCGCAGTGTATAAATCATACAATATGCATCAAATGATTATTCATATATGTAAATATGCACTACTTTAACAACAAGACAAGGTGATGTAGCTGTTGGGGAAAAACTAATAAAGAATAGCAGCCACAGCAGCAATCGTTCTCCCCTCTGCCATGTTTAAATTTTATGGCACGCCCAACTCGGAAACTCGGATATCAAAATTATCCCCAAGCTTCCCACTGGTATGCTGCCTTCACGTGCTCTCGGGATTATCATAAATACGAGTTTCCTAGGTAAAAACGGCACATGAACAGCCTTCCATTACGAAAATTGAATGCGATGAGCTTGTAATCATGACTTGAGAAGTGGGAATTATCAAATTTCCGAGAGCACATGATGTGAGCAGTAAATACCAAAGTCCCTTTAAGACGAATCGTTTCACTCGGCGGCCATCTTTGAAACGCCTCTTGGGCATTCAAGTGCAGCTCCTATCTCTTTGAATGGGGAAACATCAAATTCAACAAAAATGTTTGCCAAGCTTTCGTTTAAATTTCATATTTGAAATCACCAATGAAATCTGACAACAATTGTCTCATAAATTTTCTTTCCAAACGCTCGAATCATGACAAAAAAACGGTATTTTTCAGGCTGGATCAGGCTAATGCCCATGCGCAGTCCTAAATGCGCGTCTCTTCAGCTTCATTTCGGAGGCGCGCGTCTGACTGTTTCTATAGAAACCGGAGCTTCTAATGGCCGCTGCAGTGACGCGATAACTTTACCAATGGGTGATTAGTTCTTATTTAGAAGGCGGGACTTATTCCGCCATATTGCGCGTTGCACTTTCTCCCATTCAAAACAATACGGGTGATGAGTCTTGTGTTATTCTATAGCCTCTGGTATTATATTAGCCTACATTTGCATCAAATTACAATAAACTAGTTAACGCTGCTGTGAGGGTGTATGTCAATATCATGATGGAGTCAATATCATGAAGGCAGCATATTTTGTGAGAACACTGGAAAATTTGTGTGCCTTGGTCGAAAATACAATTAAATTGCAGTATTTAATTAGAAAAGTAGAAAAATTAAATAGGCTAATACATTTTTAAGTCATGGTAATTAAATAAAAATGTACCCAGCCGGCAAATGACCGACCTTCAACGTTGAAATGCCGGCTGGGTAGCCTATACAAAAATATGAATAACACTTTTAAGAATAGGCTATGTAATTACGTTTTACTTTTAGTAGTAGAGCAAAAATCGCAAGGTTTGAACCCAAGATTGACCACTATGTATGTGTTATAATATAGGATACAGAAAAAAACGCCAAGAACAACAACAAACAGCATGAACTAAAGCGGCAGAAGTTAAACTGCTTCAATACGTGTCAAAATAAAGACTTAATAACAAAATAAAGACTTAATAAACGGTTTCGTGAGATTTACCCTAAAACGTACAATTTTGTCACACCAATAAATATATAAATATTCACAAAATCCCGTAAAAAGACGACGCGTCATCTGTGAACACTGTAGCGTGTTTTGACTGAACGAGTTTTGAACCGCTTGAAAGGAACTGTCCGAACGAACCGATTCGCTCAAATGAATCAGACTTCACTATCATCCCTCAATCCGACGCCTTCTGTTCCTCTCTCTTTCAGCCGTCTGCCCCCCTGGGGTCCTCCTGCAAGGTCGGTCATGGTAGAAAAGAAGGAAATTAAATGACTGGAGAGTAAATTGGACAAATCTACAAGTGCACTATGCACGACATGATAGATATTTGAACTATTGCCTACATCATGTCAATAAAACATATTTGATAAAGCAATAAAGTCTCTTTTAATAAACAACTGTGTTGACACGATATTAGACTAATATTTCTTATTCTCATTTTCAAATTTAATTGTTATACTAAATGCTTAATATCAGACATTTCATTCATACTGCACATTGCTTATTTATTATAGAAGAGCCTTGTCTCTCTCCATATATGGGCAGCTGTTACAAACCGGAAGTATGTCGTCAGCGCACATGACCGGAACTCGATCACATGATCAGTGTTTTCAAAGAAAACTTGTATCCATTCACCCGGACGTCTCGGAGATTCTGCGCTTTATTACTGTAATTGAAAAGTAAGTGAAAGATTTTATTGCCCGTTATATATCCATAACCACTGATCGACATCTAAAGGCATTTTTAAACGCAGCCTGTTGTAAATACAGCTCATGAATATAAGTTCAAAAGCAAACATATGCAGTGAAATCATATACTGTATTCGATCATATTTATTAAAGCAAATTCTTTTTTTGTTTTGCTCCTCATTGCATTTGTGTTGGACTGGGCTTTGCCTGATCATCTGGACTGGTCAGTGCTGGTCACTAAAGCATTGATGTGTCTGTATTTCAGAGTCTCGAGGGTTGCAGTGAGCTGCTATCAGTGAGAAGTCATGAGACTTGTGATTCTGGATGACTATGACCTGGCCAGTGAGTGGGCTGCAAAATACATTCGCAACCGGATCATCCAGTTCAAACCCAGAGCTGACCGCTACTTCACTTTAGGACTTCCAACAGGTAAACTAAAGGTGTAAATTCACCAGAACAACATTTACTTTATTAATGCATATTGCTGGCCTTATTAGGCATGATTAATCAGTGCACTGTCTGTGAAACAGGGCTTTAAAATCAATTAATCGCATCTAACATAAAAGTTTGTTTTTGTGTAATATATGTGTAAATACATATATATTTATTATGCACACACAGTGCTCAGCGTAAATGAGTACTCCCCCTTTGAAAAGTAATATTTTAAACAATATCTCAATGAACACAAAAACATTTTCCAAAATGTTGACAAGACCAAGTTTAATATAACATCTGTTTAACTTATAACATGAAAGTAAGGTTAATAATATAACTTAGATTACGCATTTTTCAGTTTTACTCAAATTAGGGTGATGCAAAAATGAGTACACCCCACTGAAAGTCTCTGGAGCAAAGCTAAATTTTACACTACAAATGTCTAATTTAACAAGAATTCAACCACAGGTGAGTCTAATTATTCATTGCACAGGTGTCCAGCAGACAGTTGACTATAAAAGGGTGTTAAAACCCAATTTCATGCTGTCAGCAATGGCACCACATGGAAGAGAAATGTCACAAGACCTGAGAAAGAAAATAATTTCTTTACACCAGAAAGGTGAAGGCTACAAGAAGATACTTATCAGGCAGAATACTGTAGCAAAAGTGGTACAAAAATTTAAAGATGGAATTGCAACCATCTCACAGAGACGTCCAGGTCGTCCACGGAAGTTAACACCTCGACAGGAGCGTCTTCTGATGAGAAGGGTTAAAGAAAATCAGCATGCAAGTTCACTGGAGTTATCTAAAGAAGTAGAAAGTCAAACTGGGGTGACTATTTCCCGTGACACAATACGGCATACACTGCAGAGGAATGGCATGCATGGGTGCCGTCCATGAAAGAAGCCTCTCCTAAAGCCCAGGCACAAAAAAGCCCGCCTAGAGTTTGCCAGGGCCCATGCTGACAAAGATGCAGCCCCACATAAGGACACTGACACCACCATGTTTCACTGTAGGCACCATGCATTTTTCTTTGTATTCCTCACCTTGCGATGCCAGTTCAAAAAAACATTAATCTTGGTCTCATGACTCCAGAGTATAGAGTCCCAGTAGTCTTCATCTTTGTCAGCATGGGCCCTGGCAAACTCTAGGCGGGCTTTTTTGTGCCTGGGCTTTAGGAGAGGCTTCTTTCATGGACGGCACCCATGCATGCCATTCCTCTGCAGTGTATGCCGTATTGTGTCACGGGAAATAGTCACCCCAGTTTGACTTTCTACTTCTTTAGATAACTCCAGTGAACTTGCATGCTGATTTTCTTTAACCCTTCTCATCAGAAGACGCTCCTGTCGAGGTGTTAACTTCCGTGGACGACCTGGACGTCTCTGTGAGATGGTTGCAATTCCATCTTTAAATTTTTGTACCACTTTTGCTACAGTATTCTGCCTGATAAGTATCTTCTTGTAGCCTTCACCTTTCTGGTGTAAAGAAATTATTTTCTTTCTCAGGTCTTGTGACATTTCTCTTCCATGTAGTGCCATTGCTGACAGCATGAAATGGGGTTTTAACACCCTTTTATAGTCAACTGTCTGCTGGACACCTGTGCAATGAATAATTAGACTCACCTGTCTGAATTCTTCTTAAATTAGACATTTGTAGTCTAAAATTTAGCTTTGCTTGAGAGACTTTCAGTGGGGTGTACTCATTTTTGCATCACACTAATTTGAGTAAAACTGAAATTTTGTTCTAGTTATATTATTAACCTTACTTTCATGTTATAAGTTAAACAGATGTTATATTAAACTTGGTCTTGTCAGCATTTTGGAAATTGTTTTTGTGTTCATTGAGATATTGTTTAAAATGTTACTTTTCAGAGGAGGTGTACTCATTTACGCTGAGCGCTGTGTGTGTGTGTGTGTGTGTGTGTGTGTGTGTGTGTATACCGTATATATATAATATGAAATGCAAACTTTTATGTTAGATGTGATTAATTGCGATTAATCGTTTTTTCAGCCCTACTGTGTGAACTTTTTGGCCACAAGTATCCTGTAATTCCCACTTTTCACAATCTAGTCAATTCCCAATGTATTCACTCAGATACATATCAGAATTTTTGGGAAGATTATGATTATTCTATAATTTTTATGATTAATCGCATCTAACATAAAAGTTTGTAAATATATAATATGTGTGTGTATATACTAGGGCTATCAAACGATTAACATACAAAATAAAAGTTTTAGTTTGCCTAATATGTGGGTGTACTGTGTGTAATTAATATGTATATATAAATACAAACATATTCATGTATATATTTGAGAAATATTTACAAGTATTTGTATTTATTTATATTTTTATATAATTTGTTATATATAAATACAAATATTTTGTACATAAATAACATATTTCTCTTAAATATATACATTAATTTGTGTGTATTTATATATACATATTAATTACACATAGTACTCACACATATATTAGGCAAACTCAAACTTTTATTTTATATGCAATTAATTGCGATTAATCGTTTGACGGCCCTAGTATATACACATAAATACACACACACACACACACACACACACACATATTTACAAACTTATGTTAGATGCGATTAATCATGATTAATCGATTTGACAGCATTAATTATTATATAATCTGATTAATTGCAGGCAGCACTCCCCTCGGCTGCTATAAGAAGCTGATTGAGTATCACAAGAGCGGAGACCTGTCCTTCAAATACGTCAAGACCTTTAACATGGATGAGTATGTGGGTGAGTGTGAACCGCACGGATCGCTTCTCTCGAGAGGTGCTGAGTGTGCAAGATCTCCACAAACTCTCAGCAGAATTATGCAACTGAGCGACTGTCATGCATAAATCAATGCTAAAGAGCGCTTGCGCAATGTGCCCTGCCCTCATCCCTTTCTAGTCTAGTTCAGAATGACCATGAAAACATTTAACCATTCTGGCTGTGTCTGAAATCGCATATTCTCTTGAGTAGATACTTATTCTGAATAAGTACTTACTTCGTGACAGCTAAAAAAGTACGTTCTATATAGTATGAATGTAATCTACATTCGCCATGTCATTATCATGTGACCGACCAGAATCAGTTGCATTGCTTCACTGCCATTCATAAAAGAGGGAGAGCTGTGGCCTCATGGGATAGTAAAGTGTCCATCAAATGTGCACTCCAGAAGTAGCAGGACCTTTTGAAGATTCTTTGTGAATTCAGACATACTTCATTTGTCACATACTGTTTTTCGTCTACTATATAGTAGGGAAGTGTGTGATTTCGGACGCAGCCTCTATTTGCATTAAAATCTCTTTATTATCAGGAGTCTAATTGGTTTACTTTTTTTTTAATATATATATAATTTTCCTTATTCTCAGTGGTTTTCATTTGATTCTCATGACTTTAATGCAGTATTTTTAATTAAATATTATTTCTTTGTACTTTTAATCGCTCAATCCATTGTTATTTTAGTATAATTGAGATACTGTTATTTTATTAATATTTTTAATCAGTTTTTATTTTTTATTTTCTGTTTTTATTTTAATTTTAGCTAAACTTTTAGTAATTTTGTAATTTTTAATAGTTTTTTTTAAATATATCTATTTTTTATTAATTTTTATTTCAGTTTCAGTTATTTTAGTGCATCAAGTCAAACTAAATGAAAATGTTATTTAAAGTTTTTTTTAAATATTTAATTTAATTTCAGTGAACTTTCACCTTCAAGTGACAAAATAAAATGTATTTTTATGGTTTTAGTTTTAGTTTCAGTTTTATTTAATATAATAATCCTGGCTGAACCACCAACAATGATAAATTAAGTTTAAACGGCAGAAAGTGGGGTTCGCATTATTCTCGGCGGTGATTCTGATTTATTTAATGCAATATTTATTACTTTGAAAATACTGTAATAATTCAAGGCGCCTTCATCATTTCGGTAACACTTGATTTCGATAGTCCACTTTAGACACTAACTTTGTAACTTTGCAACTACATATCAACTAACTCTCATTAATTTGAAACTACATGTCAACTAACTTTCATTAGAGTATTAGTAGACTGTTAGAGTTAGTAGAATAAGTTGACACGTAGTTGCACAGTTACTTATAGTTAGTAGAATGCCTAAAAATGGACTATGGAAACAAAGCGTCACCATAATTTCTTCCTGAATATCTCTTGATCTTTAGGCCTACCCAGGGATCATCCCGAGAGCTATCACTCCTACATGTGGAACAACTTCTTCAAGCACATCGACATCGAGCCGCAGAACACTCATATACTGGACGGCAACGCCAGCGACCTGCAGGCCGAGTGCGACGCCTTTGAGCAGAACATTGCGGCTGCCGGAGGAATCGAGCTGTTTGTGGGAGGTGCGGTCAATAAATCAGACCCAATAAATTGGTTTATCAGACGCTGAGAGACGCCAGTAACATTCTAATGCATTTCTTAATCTGCACACACAAAACCAGCACTCTATGCAGTTTAGATGCTGCAATAACAAACACTTTCGATCAATAAGAATGAATCAATAAGAATGGATGATTACGCGTTCAGCTCCAAACTCAAAGGTCTTTTTGTTGGCCTCAGAATTAAAGGGACAGTTCACCCAAAAATGAAAATTCTGTCACCCTCAAGTTGTTTAAAACATGTATAAGTAAGAAAAGAAAAAATATGATATGAACCAGAAACTATTTGGCTCCAGACATTCTTCAGAATATCTTCTTTTAAGTTTTACAGAACAAAGAAACTCGTACAGGTTGGGAAGAACTTGAGAGTGAGTAAATAATGACAGAATATCCATTTTTGGGTGAACTGTCCCTTTAAATCTTGAGCTTGCTGTAGCAAGTGTATTTGATCCAAATCAGTGTCATTTTAGTACTATTAGTAATACTTTAGTATGAATTACTTTTTATTTTTATATTTTTCATTTTAGTTTTAGATATTTTGTTATGTGCCTTTGTTATTTTTATTATTTATTTTTTATTTTGAGTCAGGTTTATTATAGTAAACTAAAACTGAAACTAAAAACCATAAAAATACATTTTGCTGCTCGAAATAAAATAAATGTTACCTGACATAAAATCAAATATAAAGAAAACTTAAACTTATTTTATTTCAGCCAAGGAAAGATTTCTCATTTTCATTCAGTTTAACTTGATGTACAAAAATAACTAAAACTGAATTAAAAATTAATAAAAACTATATAGACTTTAGACTTGTGCTGCATGATTTTGGATAAAATGAGAATCACAATTTTTTGGTTTCAAATAGAGATTGTGATTCTCCCATGATTCTGAATAGACAACTAAACAAAATAGCATGTAATTTACTAGAGGTTGTGACAAAATAATAATTGCTGGAAAAATGTTTAATTAAATTGAATGAATTAATAAAAAAAAAAAAAAAAAGGTTTTGAATGAATTCAATGACTCATAATAGTCGGTGCGTCCCAATTTGCGTACTTATGCACTATTCTATGATGTTTTTAAGAACAAGTAGTGCGTTCACACAGAAAATTCCAAAAAGAAAAAGTGCACTTTAAATACCCGGATGATGCACTAAATTAACGGAAAAAACGAAGTGTGGAATGTTGGACACTTCATATACTCAACTGTCGCAGCTTTAATTACGTAGCGGAGGGAGAGGGGATATCGGACTCTGATGTTAAAGGTGCCATCGAACGTTTTTACAAGATGTAATATAAGTCTAAGGTGTCCCCTGAATGTGTCTGTGAAGTTTCAGCATTAATTTTTTTAACTGCCTATTTTGGGGCATCATTAACTATGCACCGATTCATGCTGCGGACCCTTTAATTCCTTACGCTCCCCGCCCCCGGAGCTCGCGCTTGCCTCAAACAGTGCATAAACAAAGTTCACACAGCTAATATAACCCTCAAAATGGATCTTTACAAAGTGTTCATCATGCATGCGTCGGATCATGTGAGTACAGTATTTATTTGGATGTTTACATTTGATTCAGAATGAGTTTGATGGTGCTCCGTGGCTAAAGCTAACAGTACACACTGTTGGAGAGATTTATAAAGAATAAAGTTGTGTTTATGAATTATACAGACTGCAAGTGTTTAAAAATGAAAATAGCGACGGCTCTTGTCTCCGTGAATACAGTAAGAAACGATGGTAACTTTAACCACATTTAACAGTACATTAGCAACATGCTAACGAAACATTTAGAAAGACAATTTACAAATATCACTAAAAATATCATGATATCATGGATCATGTCGGTTATTATCGCTCCATCTGCCATTTTTCGCTGTTGTCCTTGTTTGCTTACCTAGTCTGATGATTCAGCTGTGCACAGATCCAGACATTAATACTGGCTTGTCTAATGCTTTGAACATGGGCTGGCATATGCAAATATTGGGGGCGTACATATTAATGATCCCGACTGTTACGTAACAGTCGGTGTTATGTTGAGATTCGCCTGTTCTTCGGAGGTCTTTTAAACAAATGAGATTTATATAAGAAGGAGGAAACAATGGAGTTTGAGACTCACTGTATGTCATTTCCATGTACTGAACTCTTGTTATTTAACTATGCCGAGGTAAATTAAATTTTCCATTCGATGGCACCTTTAAATGACAAAATATCCTTATGCAATTCACGCACTACATGCATGAGTGCAAAAGTACATGGTTTATAAGTTCATAGTGTAAAGTGCATCATTTGGGACGCAACTAGTGTTTTTGAATGAATGATTCAATGACATAAAATTTTTTAACATTCACTTGTCGCCACCTAGTGGCTCAACGATGTAATTGATACAACCATTATTTGATGCACCAAGTTAGTTTCAAATGGTGGTTTTCTCTATTTTGATCGCTGTCATAGATATCAGTGTTTATATCCTAAAAATATAAACTTTTATCTCAGTACTTCTGTGATAATTCGAATATTTGTAATGCAGAAATAATGGTTCAGAACTGCTCTCTCTGGCTCAACGGCAGCACGAACATAAGATTTGAATGTTCCGGCATGATTTTGTCGAATCGTTGTCATAAAAAAAAAAAAATAAGATCACGTGGGTGATCGCGATCTTTTTATGTTACAGTTAATCGTGCAGCTCTACTTTAGACTATATATAGACTATACATAAAAAAAACTATTAAAAATGACAAAAATGCACAACACAATTACTAAAGCTTATCTAAAATGAAAATGGAAAATATAAAATTAAACTGATTAAACATAGTATCTCAATGTTATTAAAATATCATTGGTTTAATTTTTATAAATATGTATTTTTTTAGTTTTAGTTAAAGCTAAGTTAACTTTTGCCGCTCTAGCGGTTGCTAAACAGAACTGCGTGCTTCTTGCGGAAGAACATTGTAGCCGGATCTACTTCTCTCGGTTTATGTCTATTGGACCCAAATGAGTCTAAAATAGTCTGAGTATAAACACGTATTATAGGTGCTCTGGATTCAGGATAACACAAAAACGTGGTTTGGAAAGTCAATTCATGATGTACTTGCTCATTATATAATGTAAATTTTGGACTCAAAAAAGCAGCTTTAACAATAACAACACTGGTCCAAATGAAATTGGCTTTAGATTGTGACATGAACAACATACTGTACACCGTAGATTAATAACTTATGAATCTGTTGGGGTGAATCTCAAGAAACCTGTCAAGAACAAATCACATTTCACCCCAAAATATAGATTTATAAAACATTATATTTTCCCAAGACAAGTAAGCACATTCTCATTACGTGTCTGGAAGTTTTCTCATTAGTCTGTGTTTCGCATTATTACGTTCATACTACAGCTGCTATTATATTCAGAGTCGTCACATGATTTCATCTCATCCATTAATCTTTTACAAGTTCTCGCTTTTGATTTTTTCAGGCATCGGTCCAGATGGGCACATCGCCTTTAATGAGCCCGGCTCCAGTCTCGTGTCCAGGACCCGAGTGAAGACCCTGGCCAAGGACACCATAGTAGCCAATGCCCGTTTCTTCGGGAACGACCTTTCCAAAGTGCCCACCATGACTCTCACCGTTGGAGTGGGAACAGTGATGGACGCCAGAGAGGTGAATTACGCCTGGTAGTTTGTGGTTGAAACTGTAAGAGGAAGATGAACGTAGAACGAACACAACATCTTTTGTCCTGCTTGAGTTTCAATAGCAGCCTTTGTGATCTCAGTGTCGTCCTTCTCTTTTGTTTGGAGCATTTGTCATGTGCAATTCATAAATATGATTATCTTTTATATAGTAACAAATGTTCTCTTTGTTATAGCTATAACTGGCACTACTGTCTGAATGTGCAAGTACATAAACATACCTGAATACTTTAACGGAGAGGATGCTGGGTAAAGTGTCCTTCAGGTCACTTGGTTTTGTTGACTTGGATGCCAGACATCACCTGATTGTCATCATCAGATCATTATAACAGACTAAAAACATTTACAGGCCATGTTTCAGCACAAAAATCATATTATAATTTTATATATATATTTTTTTTTTGCCCCATTAAGATTTTTGGCATTGTGATATTATTTTTATGAAAATTAAGTAAAATTCATACTTAAATTCTGTAATATATATTTTCATATAAATATTAAATTTAGCACAACAAATACAACCATGATGTATACTCATTATTATTAATAAGAAATGTTCAGGTGATGATTTAACTGCACATCAAAAGGGTAAAATCTATTATCATTACTGTAATAATAATAATATGTAATAATAATATTAAATAAAAAAATAAAATTAATATTTTTAGATTTAAAATATTAAATATAAAAATAATATTAATATAAAAATGATTAATTCTGTAATTAGGATGCTAATAATATATAATAATAACAATAATAATTATTATTATCCTAATTATATCCTAACTATAATGATAATAATAATACTTATATGTATATTATAAATACATATTATTATATATATTATTAAATACATATATTATTTGTTAAATGTAATAATAATAATAATAATACTTATATTAATTATTATTATTATTATTATTACATTTAACAAATAATATATGTATTTAATAATATATATAATAATATTAGGATATTAATAATAATAATAATTATTGTTATTATTATTATTATTATTATTAAGAAATGTTCAGGTCATGATTTAACCACAGATCAAAGGCAAAAATTCTATTCTCATTAGTAATAATACGACTATGACTCTGTAGTAATAATAATAATTATTATTAATGTAATTAGGGTAATAATAATATTTAATAATAATAATAGTAATTATGAGGAAATGTTTGAGTCATGATTTAACTCTAAATCAAAGGACAACATCTATTCTCATTACTGTAATAATAATAATAATAATAATAATTAATATTAATGTAATTATAATAATAATTATTATTATTTATGAAGTTAGAAAAATAATATTTAATAATAATAATTATTATTATTATTACCATCATCATCATTACAGTAGTGAGAATTTCCCCCCTTTTGATTTAGTTAAATCATGACCTGAACATTTCTTTATAATTATAATTATTATTATTATTATTATTATTATCTTAATTACTGTAATAATAATATTTTTTTCTTTTGATTGTTAAATCATGACCTGAACATTTCTTTATAATAATAATAATTATTATTATTATCTTAATTACTGTAATAATAATAATAATAATAATAATAATATTTTTTCTTTTGATTTAGAGTTAAATCATGACCTGAACATTTCTTTATAATTATTATTATTATTATTATTATTATCTTAATTACTGTAATAATAATAATAATAATATTTTTTTCTTTTGATTTAGAGTTAAATCATGACCTGAACATTTCTTTATAATAATAATTATTATTATTATCTTAATTACTGTAATAATAATAATAATAATAATAATAATAATAATAATAATATTTTTTTCTTTTGATTTAGAGTTAAATCATGACCTGAACATTTCTTTATAATAATAATTATTATTATTATCTTAATTACTGTAATAATAATAATAATAATAATAATAATAATATTTTTTTCTTTTGATTTAGGGTTAAACCATAACCCGAATAGGGCTGTCAAACGATTAATCGCGATTAATCGCATACAAAATAAAAGTTTGAGTTTGCATAATATATGTGTGAGTAATGTGTGTAAATAATATGTATATATAAATACACACAAATTAATGTATATATTTAAGAGAAATGTTATTTATATACAAAAAATTTATTTATATATAATATAAATTATATAAAAATATAAATAAATACATATACTTGTAAATATTTCTCAAATATATACACGGATGTGTTTGTTTTTATATATACATAATAATTACACACAGTACACCCACATATATTAGGCAAACTCAAACTTTTATTTTGTATGCGATTAATCGTGATTAATCGTTTGACAGCCCTAGACCCGAACATTTCTTAGTTAAATAAGAGAACTGTTTAGCAGCAGGAGAACATGTGACACTCGCCATCCTGAAGATGATCCACTGAGTCAATAATCTTGTCATCCTCCGTCTGCAGGTCATGATTCTGATCACAGGAGCTCATAAGGCCTTCGCCCTGTATAAAGCCATCGAGGAGGGCGTGAACCACATGTGGACGGTGTCTGCCTTCCAGCAGCATCCACGAACCATTTTTATTTGCGATGAAGATGCGACGCTGGAGCTCAGGGTCAAAACCGTGAAGTATTTTAAAGGTACGTGACCAAGGACTTCACCGCCTCGGGGGAGAAGCTTTGACTCACGTAGACGGAAAGTTGCTTGAAGAGAAAAACAAGCATACTGACTGAAAAGCCACTTATTTATTTCAACAAGCGTAGAAAGGTTAACATGTTCATCCAGATTTACCAGTTTGCCCTTAAAATGTTAAATTCTATGGGGATTTAATCAATGAGGCGTTTATTGTTTTGTTTTTCTAAGGAATTAATACTTTATTTCAGTAAGGATGCATTAAAATGATCAAAAGTGACAATAAAGACTTCTATTTCAAATAAATGCTGTTCTTTTGAACTTTACATTCATCAAAGAATATAAAAATAAAATGCATCACACATTTCCACACTGAAGACTGGAGTAATGATGCTAAAAATTCAGCTTTGATCACAGAAATAAATTACATTTTACAATATATTCACATTGAAAACAGCTGTTTTAAATTGTAAAAATATTTCACTATTTTACTGTATTTTTTCTCATATAAATGCAGCCTTGGAGAGACTTTATTTAAAAACACAAAAAAGCTCACTGACCCCATACTTTACAACATAACTCACTGAAAACAATTTAAAATGAGCAATAGCGCAGCTGTTTGTTTCACTCGTTTCTGTTTTAGCGTTTGGCTCGTCTCAAGGTCAATATCTGTCTAAAGACGGCAGGTTGGAGATCTAAACCCGTCTGGAATGTCCTTTTCTCAGAAACACAATCTATCGGCTCTTAAGGGCTTTGGTCTCTCCTGGGGGTTTAATATCTTCAGCTGGGCTGGATTTCCTAGACGTACTGACGGATCTTCTGTCCTACAGGGCTGATGCACGTCCACAATCAGCTAGTTGAGCCGACGCTCAGCGTGAAGGACTACATGGACTGAACCCGCCAAACGGACCGTCTGGAAAACTGGACTGACATCAGTGTGAATGAGTGGAAACTGGCCTCGGGGACCACAGCGGTTTTGAACGGTCATGAAGTGTCTGGAGGTCTATGCCAGCGTAATGTAGATGTAAACCACCTCTGCTTTCCCAAGGTGCCATGTGTTCATGCACTCCACTTGAGCAAATCTCCATGTTCGCTTTTGTACTTCACTTTTAAACTACTTTAAGGCCAGTGTTCACATGAAAAGACAACATTTTAGGGAAGTTGTACTCGGAAACACTCTAACTTTAACCCTTTCAGCCAGTGTTTACCACTTTAGATAACACTATCACACTTTTTGACATCACTAATGAGAGAAATCCTTTCTTTTATTCATTCTGATAAAGCGTATACATCATTTCCTCTGTACTGTAGTTTAATCAGGAAATACTGAAGCTCAGCATTTCAAGCTGAACATGTTTTCAGTGATTATGGTCATTTTTTAAATAACACAAGCTACTTAAAGTTCACTTTAATGTTGAATTTCACTCCAAGGCGACTTCTTGAACGTGTTTTTTTTTTAAATATTTTTGTTTAGATGTTACACAAACTAGTGCTGTCAAATTGATA